>NC_025996.2:8300861-8351373 GCF_000442705.2 Elaeis guineensis | reverse complement strand
CAAAAGTGTCTTACAATTACCATTCCCTTACCTCTCCTTTATAGACAATTCGGGTATAACCACTGAACACGTGGAGTTCCATTTTTTATGGTACTAAAAAATTGTTAATCTCTATTATCGGGCCATAATCATAAAGTTAGTGGATAGTTTATGCCCACTAATGGTCGTGGTATGTAGTTATTGCCTACGATTGTAGTATTATGATTGTAGATTAGGCAGTCGGCCATGTCGGTCGGTCGTGGCAGTCGGTCATATCTGTCGGTTGTGGCAGTCGGCCATAGCAATCAGCCGTGGCTGTCGGTCATGATGATCAGTCGGCCATTATGATGCTAGTTCGGTCATAAAAATTTTGCTTCGACCATAATAGTCAATCGGTTATGATGGTCAATTGGCTATTAGATAGTCGGTCATGAAGATGCTGCTTCGGTCATGATGGTCAGATGGCCATGATAACTCTACTTCGATCATGATGGTCAGTCAGCCATGATGGTCACTCGGACATTGGCAGTCAACCATTATGATGCTGGTTCGGTCATAAAGATATTGCTTCAGCCATGATAGTCAGTTGGTCATAGTGACTCTGCTTCGACTATGATGATTTTGCTTTGGTAATGATATTGCGGACTTAGAAAAAAAGGGATGACTAGTGAAGGTGTTAGAACCTCACCTCATGAGAGCTGAATCATGAAAGTTTCTTCCCTTCCGAGCTCTCCTTTTGGGAATGCTATCATAATCTATTGCCGATGTGAAATCGAAAGCCGATCTTGAATGGGAGGAAGAGGATTCGATTATCCCAATAGTTGCCCCCCACTCTCAAATTCAAAGTAACTTGACACGTTGGATGATAGGAGTCAGCATATTTTTTGTCATGATTTCAAGCCCCGATTCTGTGATCGTTTCAGCTATCAACCGAAGTCGGCATATTGTTCCACTCGATCATAGTCGAGTCGACATATTATTCCATCCAACCATAGTCGAGTGGGCATACTGTTCCGTCCAACCATAGTCGAGTCAATATATTCTTCCATCCGACCATAGTCGAATTGACATATTTTTCTGTCCGACCATAGTCAAATCGGTGTTTTAGTCTTGTTGGAACTCATCTTGATCTGGAGATCAGTATTTTTCTGCTTTGACCCCTCAGGGCTTATGTTGGACCTCGTATTTGTCGTCAAATTGCATAGTCGTCGGATGAGCTGTTAACTTATTATTTTTCTTTCAGGATGTGGATCTCTTAATCAATCGAATAAGAGCCAACTAAATAATTGAAGATATTTATAGCTTATCGACATTCCATGTCCAAAGGACAGTCGTTCTGTCATACAAAAATATTGTCGTACATTGCACTATTTAATCGAAACATTATCGTAAGTCATTCCGTTATAGAGAAACATAGTCGTCATTTGGAAAGAGCTTTCTGAATCATAGATCACGATCGGTTCGTTGTTTGGAGAAGCTTTCCGAATCGTAGATAACTACCAATTTATCATTTAAAGAAGCTTTCCGAATCGTAGATCACGATCTATTCATTATTTGGAGAAGCTTTCCGAATTGTCTATCCCCCAAAGTCTCGTCACTTAGTCATTTTGTAGCCTTTTAACTTGACGATCTAGCTCCTGGAGCTTCCACTTGTAGTTATCCACATAATGAAAATCCTCTCGGAGAGAGCACCTAGGAGTAGAACTTTCGTTGGATGAGGGAAAAAAGAAGATCATCATTTCTCCTTATCAGCTTTGTGGAGAGAAAATAGATGGTGATTAGTGCGTTGAGTGTGATGAGTTGAGTGGCCTATCCCGTCGATAAGACTGTCGTCGAGGTTGCGCCATCATCGATTATTGGCTGTGTTTGCTGGAGGCTATGATCTGCCTCCATTAGTATCTTTTCTTGCTGCACGAAGGCAGCAAATTACTGAGTGTCCGCGATGATGACCAGATGTGAGGAACTGGGCTCGGTCGGTGGAAGTGAAAAATCTTTTCGATGGGAAGAATACCGGACGGAGCTAGTGAAAATATTCTATACTCTCGTTTTCACCATAATAATTAGATTTTCTCCCCTTTTCGGGCACGTCAATTTGTTGCGGCCAATCTCCAATTGTGCTTGACTTCGGTGAAGAGCAACCTATAAAAAAAATTTATTAGCCAGAATTATGTCCGATAGAGACTCTTCGATGCTTAAGTCATTGGGGAGTAGTGAACAACAGGTACTTTGGAATAGAATCCGACGGGATTTAGCCTAAAAGTGTCTTACCATTGTCGTTCCCTTTATTGTTACGGACAAAGGCTCGGTTCGGCCCGTCACGTGAGGTATTGTCCGCTCTGGCCCATGGACCTTATAGTTTTGCCCTTTAAGAGGCACCTCACGTGGTAAAAAAAATTTTCTCCTTATAAGTGCGAATCTCTTTTGACTCATAATCAATGTGAGATTATTGGTGCCCTCCACTTTATTAGAACTACAACAGAGGCCCCCAGTCAAGGGGGACTCCGATATGTATAGTCCGAAGAGTTCTACAGTCAGTTGAGGCAGATCTCGACCCCTTCCTGATACATCATTATTACGAATAAAGGCTCGATCCGTCACGTGAGGTATTATCAGCTCTAGTTCATGGACAAGGCCTCACGGTTTTGCTCTTTAAAAGACACCTCACGTGGAAAGAATTTTTTTCTCTTTATAAATGTGAGTCCTTCTTGATTCATAATCGATGTGGGACTATTGATGCCCTCTATATTATTAGAATTATAATATTTTATAATATTTTTATTGACAAAATTTGTGTTCATGTAGCCCGACATTTGTTTTGATGCATTTTTAACTTGTAGTGATTATGATGGAGCAATAACTCTCTCTATATTTTTCAGGTACGCTGGCAGCTCAAGCAGTGCTCTGTCTCAGTTAAATTTATTGTGTAATGATCGGCAAATGTGCTTTGTCTTGTACAATGATCATTTGAGACTGTTCCAATGCAGTCTTCAAACCTAATTATCGTGGATGTGCAAACTAGAAACTTTTTTATTTAGAGATAATGAACTAGTATCTTCTTTTTTGCTACCAGTAGAAGTTTAATTTCTTGGACAATAACAGATTCCTGGAGTAAGTTCCATTTTACCTTTTAACCTCGAGTATGGTGGCATATTATATTATACCTATTGGATTGAACTGAAAAAATTTAGTTAATGCCATCTCACTGAACCAGGCTTCAATTAAAGCGGATCGATTTAAGAGAGTTTGTATTTATATTGGCTATAGATTGTCACATCAGGGTGCATAAAAGAAATGTAACTAATTTTTTAAGAACTAAGAAAGAAATATAAGGTGACGGGAGCATCTTACTCCCCTCATTTTTTTCTCAAAAAAAAAATATATATATATATATATATATAACTTTTTTAGATAAGATGCCAGAAGATAGACTACCATGAAGGCAAACTTCCAATTTGTCGTCTATATTTGACTGGGAGATGTTCAATTTCAAATGTAGCATGACACATGATGGTATATTGTGCCAGTATGCTGTGCTACATCTATTTTTGATCACACTAAGACTTCAAAATGAGCTGCTCTTCCGATCTATGCCCGAGCTCAGCAATTAGTGAAGCAATTGTGATGGCAAAATACTTGGTCCTCTCCGGATCACTTAAGGGTGACTGGCGCTGATTAGTCTTCCACAACCGCCCAAGAAGGAGACAGGATCCATCTCTGCAATAATGGAACACGGCTTCAGGCTAAAAGAACAGTCTAACAAGGTTCAACTCAAGCATGCATCGAGGGAGGCACACTAACTGTGCATCCAAATTTAGTTAGCAGAACGGCATAAATGTGACCAAGGATACTGCATATCCTGAATTTTTGTGGACATATCTTGACTTGGATGTATTTGGGAGTACTTGGAGCACATGAACCAGCACTTTGTATTTAACTTCAGACACAAAAAGAAAATGTAAAGCATTTTCTTTTCTGATTCTGTATCTTTTGTTTCATTAGATCACTCATATTAAAATTCTTCCTCACGATTATCTAGGGAAGCCATAGTTTGAAATTATTCAAGATCAGGAGGAAAATTGACTATGATTTACAAAATCATGTTACTTCATTGGAAGCAAAATTAAGCTGGATTTATATTGCCCTGGAGCCTAAAAATTTTATAATTGATTTTTAATGCGACCAATAACTTGCAAATGACGTCCAAAACATCTAATGTTTCATATTTGCATGTCCTATATATAATTTGGATTAGATTGTATATTGCGAAACTAGATATATTTAAGAAGGTCTTAGTTTTACCCGGTATTTCTTTTTGTTGGGGGTTTGCTTTGTAACATTGAATAATTGACATGTATAGATATGATGTTATTACACTTTTGTTTACGTACATGTGTGGATTGTAATATTTAGACCTTTATTCATCGAAGGAGGAATTCAAATTTATTTTTATTTTTATTAAAACAAAAGTATTTGAATTTTTAATAAGAATAATTATTAAAAGAGTATATTTCATAATGCAAATAACCTTTTGGCTATAATAAAGCATAATTTAACAAAATATATTGGTGTCTTGATGGTTGGTGATTTTTAACTTAAAGATGGATCATTGGTTCACTTTCCATTAAAGGTGGTAACTTTATGATTTCTTGTAGTGATTGACAAAAATTAAAATCAATATTTTTTAGAGGTTCACTAATAAAATAATTGCTAAAATTATGCTTAATTCAAGCAATTCACTTTTAGGAATGCATGTCTAGAATCTCAAAAATATCTAGCTTTTTTTTTTTTTTGTATACTCAGTACAAATAAATAGTAAATTTTAGAATTAAGATTTTTGTTCGTACCATATCATAATCCAGAGTAGAAGAGCAAAAACTAGTTAGATAATAGTCAAATGGCGGTGCCAGGAGTTGAATAATAATATAGAGTAAGATATTCTAAACTAATTATTAAAATATAAGATTTAATTTTTTTATAAAATAATTATTAAAATATGAAATATCATAATATATTTTCAATAGTATATTCTATAATGTCAATAACCTTTTACTATAGTGAATCATAATTTAACAAAATAGATTGCTGTCATGATGATTGATGGTTCTTAACTAATTGATGGATCACTGATTCAATTCCCACCAAAGTTGGTAATTATCAGGAATTCTACGATTTTTTGTAGTTATTGCTAAGAGTTAAAATCAGAATTTTTTAGAGGTTCATCAATAAAATAATTGCCAAAATTATGCTTAATCCAAGCAATTCATATCTGGAAATGTATGTCTAGAATCTAAAAAAATATTTAATATTTTTTTCATTTACTCAAATATAAATAAATAATAAATTTAAGAATTAAAATCTTTATTTATATCGTATCCTAATCCATAGCAGAAGTACAAAGATATTAGTTGGATGGTAGTCACATGAGTAAACAGTGCCATGAATTGGGCGGTCCATGGTGAACTGCGTAGATTGTTTGGACGTTTTCCAGACATTTTGTACAGTCCATGATACTATTTCATAGATCGATCGTGATCGGACGGCTCAGGGATGTGTCGGTCTTGATCCAACGGTTTGCGGCTTGATCTGGGATTTGTTTGGGCTTGATTAGGATTCCTAATCCTAATCTAACCTTTGTTTAAGACCTATAAAGGCCTGGGAACAGTGAATTGTGTGTGTGGTTTAGTTTTTTGCCGTGGATGCGGGAAGGCTTCGCATGGAAAATGAATCAAAACTCGAGAAGAAGAGAGAGGCGCGAGGTCGCTGAGAGAGAAGAAGCAAGAGGCTCCTAAACAGCGGACGTCGATCGCTTCAGGAGTTCAGAAGGGTTTTCCAAGAGAGAGAGCTTTTGTGAGGGAGAACTTCAGGAGAGAGAAATTGGGTGTACAAGGGTTGAGGGAAAGATCTCCTCTTGTAAAATTTTTTTTTCATAGTAAAATTTGCATGCCTCGTGGAGGAGAGCTCTTTTATGGCTGATTCACATATTTTGATTATTTTTGTTTTATTTCTTCTTTCTTTCTGCTGCATCGCATGTACTAAAAAGATCCTAGGAGGTGGTGTCCTGGCCAGACATCCTCCCAGCAAGTGGTATCAGAGCGAGGCGGTATAAGGATGCAATTGCAGTGGTGGTAAGCAAGACTGAAGATGGAGAAGACAGGATCAATCAAGATGGAGATCAACAAATTTGATGGTAAGAGCAATTTTTTCTTGTGGCAGGCAAGGGTGAAGAACGTGCTCATCCAATAAGGGTTGATCGATGCTCTCTTGTGCAACGAGAAGCCGACCACCATGGAAGTGCAGGATCGAAAATGGCTATAGATGCAGGCGGTGAGTACCATTCGCATGTACTTAGCGGATGAGGTGGTGATCTATGTGCTGAGCGAGACTTTTCCGACGATGCTATGGTCGAAGCTCGAGAAGTTGTACATGGTAAAATCTCTCACCAACACTCTTTTCCTCTGGAGGCAGTTTTACCAGCTACGGATGACTGAGAGATAGAGCGTGCAGGAGCATCTAAGCCACTTCTAGAAGATCCTTACCGACCTCCTCAGCATTGGTGAGAATGTTGAGGAGAAGACCAGGATGCTGGTTTTGCTAGCATCGCTTCTACCTTCGTACGAGTCCTTGGTGACTGCTCTTCTAGTGGGAAAGAGCACTATCAAGATGGACGAGGTCACCACGGTAATACTCCAGAACGAGGTTCTCAGGAGGGAGAATCCGACTTCGAGCTCAGCTTTGATGGCTTCTGGAGGAGCAGAAGGCGGTAGATGGAGCGACAGGAGATTGCGACGAGGGCGGTCCAAGTCCAGGAGGGACTTGAACAAAATCAGATATTACCGATGTGAGGAGTTGGGGCATCTAGCCAAAGATTGCCCTCAACTCAAAAATCGGACGGTGGCTGCTGTGGCGACGGCCGACAGCAATTCAGATGGAGATATCTTGGAGATATCTGACGAAGTATCTATTTCTTCCCAACAGTGGATATTAGATTCTGTATGCCCCTATCATGTATGTTGCAGAGAGGAGCAGTTTGACTCCCTAGAGAACAGTGAGGGCACTGTATATCTGCCGGATGGATCGAGCTGTGCGATTAGAGGCATTGGGATGGTCAGCTGGAGGACACATAATGGTGCAGTGAGGAGATTGGGGGAGGTCCGATACATATCCGATTTCAGACGAAATCTTATCTCACTTAGCAGACTGAATTCGAGAGGCTACAGAACGGTAACTGGTGGAGGAATCCTGAGGGTGCTACGCGGCGATAGAATTGTATTGGAGGGAAAAAAGGAGAGTAGAGGACAATATTACCTGACGGAGAGCCCAATACGAGGTGGAGCTTCGGAAGTCAAGCGGAGCCCAGAGCGAGGTGGAGCTCCAGGTGAAGGTGGATCGAGCATAAGACAGGAGACTCGGGAGGATGAGAGACGACGTCGCAAGGTGAGATTCCTATTGCCACAGGATGATGCTCCGAGCAAGTCTCAGGTCAGAAAGAGCACAGCATATGATGGAGATGGGATCGAGCGGCCTAACTCGACTCCCATGTTTGTCCATCCATGATCAGTAGGCGATTGCCCCAGGATATGGGGGCGAGGAGATCCAGAAGCTCTCAGAGTTAGGAGGAGGCCGAATATCGAATCGAAGTAAAGATTGTTAGGATTTGATGCCTCGAGATTGAGTCCACAGTGAGGTTCGCGATGAAAAACAGAGTCCAACGAGTTCAGAATCACCCCAAACGGAGCTCGGATGGAAGAGATATGAGCTTTTAAAGTCGGCACGAGATCCGAGGTGGTGGAGGACCGCCGGCGGCCGGCGGTGCGGCCGCAGACGGCGGAGCACGGCCCAGGGGGGCCAACGTATGGGGCGCGCAGGCCCACAGGATGCGGCCCAGGCCCAGGCGCCCAGCGCAGGCGCGGCCCAGGCTCGCACGCGCGGGCTGGCCCAAGCACTGCTCCTGGGCCTGTACCCCGATCCACGGTAGACTGGGTGGTCTATAACGGACCACATGGACCGCTTGGGCATTTTCTAGGCATTTCGTGTGGTTCACGATACTATTTTGTAGATCGATCGTGATCGGATGGTCCAGAGACGTTCCGATCTTGATCCAATGGCTTGAGGCTTGATCCGGGGTTTGTTTGGGCTTGATTAGGGTTCATAATCCTAATCTAACCCTTATTTAAGGCCTATAAAGGCATGGGAACAATGAATTGTGTGTGTGGTTCGGTTTTCTACTGTAGATGCAGGAAGGCTTCGTACGGAAAATGAGTCAGAACCCGAGAAGAAGAGAGAGGTGCGAGGTCGGTGAGAGAGAAGGAGCAGGAGGCTCCTGGATAGCGGACGCCGGTCGCTTCAGGGGTTCAAGGGGGTTTTTCAAGAGAGAGAGCTTTTGTGAAGGAAAACTTCAAGAGAGAGAAATTGGATGTACAAGGATTGAGGGAGAGATCTCCTCTTGTAAATTTTTTTTTTATAGTAAAGTTTGTATGTCCCGTGGAGAAGAGTCTTTTTGTGGCTGATCCACGTATTTTGATTATTTTTGTTTTGTTTGTTTTTTTTTCTTGCTGCATTGCGTGGTACTAAAATGGTCCTAGAAGATGGTGTCCTGATCAGACATCCACCCAATAACTGGAGAAAGGATGACGGAAGGACGATGGAAGGATGGATGTGCGTGAGTGGATTGTCTGAAATTCATCGAAGAGAGGATGTTAGGAAGATGGAAACCTAACTACAAAATTCTTGGAATTGAAAGGGACGTGGTCGAAACCCATGGGTTTCAAATAGTCTCCATGATAGAAGAGCATTTTTATCCATTATAACGGTAAACACACACCGTCAATGGTTAGGTGATCCTTAGGATCTCGTTGGAACGTTTCAAAAATTTTAAGAACCTATTTGATATTTTTTAAAATATAAAATATATATATATATAATTGATCTAAATCGGAGAAAATGTTAGTATAATCTATCTTAAAAAAAAAAATAGACCGATCCGGACTCCGTCGGCCATAGTTTCTCCAAAGTCGTCGGCGCGTAACACCCACTTCAGCGGCTCGGTGCTTGGGACGTCCCTTTTGCGTTCGGGTTGAAACCCCAGTCCGAACCAAACGAGGGTTCACCCTCTTCCGACCCTGCACTGACTTGGATCTCAGCCTATGTTAAGGCCAGCGTACCCCCTCAAGAAACAAAGAAATTCCCCACTCTTCTCGTTTCCAGTTTTTCCCCGTTCCACCGCGCGCCCATGGGGTCGAGCCCTGCCCTCAAGCTTTACAGCTACAAGACCACCAACCACACCGTATCCCTCTCACAGAAAACCACGCCCAGATCACGACCTCCTCCCGCCCTTTCCTA
This sequence comes from Elaeis guineensis, assembly GCF_000442705.2. Taxonomy (NCBI): domain Eukaryota; kingdom Viridiplantae; phylum Streptophyta; class Magnoliopsida; order Arecales; family Arecaceae; genus Elaeis; species Elaeis guineensis. The sequence continues at coordinate 8,342,055 of NC_025996.2, read as the reverse complement.
CCCACAGATCTTTCCCACCTTCGATCTTCCTCAAGTCAGGGTGACGATCAACATTAAGGAACACAAGGTCTGCTTCCGGACGCGCTCGCTCGACGGAGTCAACACCGTGGACCGGGTCACTGCGAGCCTTCCTCCCAAAACCCAAAGGGTTTTCGACATCGTCACCTTCTTCGTCTCGGAAACCGCAGAGGATGCCATCCGCGCGATGCTCGCCCGCACGATCTTAAATCCCAGCAAGCACGAGTTCTTGGCCCGTTACTTCTCCCGCTTCGCCCATCGTGCCGCCGCTGAGGCTGGCAAGAAGCTGATCGATGGGGTGGAGCTGGCAAGAGAGAGTTTCCAGCGTCATGTCCGGTGTGCCTCGAGGACTACTTCTTTCCGCACTGCATCGAGCAGGAGCTCTTGTGCACCCCATGCCTCCACGTATTCCATCAACGGTGCATCGCAAGCTGGCACCACGCCACATGGCCCGTGTGCCGCTCCAAATTTTGAAGTATTTCATCTAATGCATTCTTTTGCATCAAAGAAACCCGCGATTTGTTGTGTTAGTGCTCATATTGAGACGGTAGGCGGGGAAAAAAATATATTGATGTGGAGTTATAGGGTATTTTTTGATTAGTTTTTTTTTTTTTTTTGCTTGCAAGTTTTTATACTAAGAGGACGACATGCTTTATTTGTAATTGAATTGGATAAATAAAGAAGCATCGATGGATGTCGGTTTTGCATTATTTTGATTTTCTTTAATTCTTTCTTTATTTATTTGGCGTGTAGTCTTGCATCACTAGAAAGGGTAACATTGGATTGCAATGTTTTTTTGTTTTCTTTGAGAAAAATAAAAGATGATACAATTTATATATGTTCCATGTTATTTTGAGGTATTGCTCTTTGTCTGCAGAAGTACCCAAGAATCTCACATGGTACGACCCATGAGTCTCGAAGAAGGACCAAGTCATAGTTTTCTTTCATCATTGATATAGATATAGATAAAAATCGGTAAATTAGAAGTACGCTTTTGGGTCGGGCCAGAGTAAACCAAGGTTAGCTCGAACGAGATTCACCGTTGTTTGGACCGTGACGGAATTAGGAGATCCATATCCAGGCTATGTGCACTTGGCCCAGCCTTAGCCTAACTAGTCTTGGACCAATCCAAGCACCTTAGCAACTCAAATCTCCTCCTCTTATAAACATTTCAGTTATATGTCTCCCAGTTCTCGCGAGAAGAGCATAAGGAAGACTCTATCTGTTTTGACGCTTAAATCATTCCCATAAGTTCCCAATATATAATATGATAGATTATTTAAACTATTAGCATGGCAATCTGGGAAAAGAGATAATTTTCAAAAGAAAATTAAAAAAGAGAAAAGCGACTATCAAAGGATGCTTGAAGGATAGTTTTCGTGTGTGCTGCTCCAAAGTTTGAAAAATTGCTGTTTCTTTTTCTGTATGAAAAAAACCTAATGTGCTGTGTAAAAACCCATCTTGAATTGGTTAGCAAAAAATTACTGATGATTATGGAATTTTTTTAATCAATTTCCTCTGCATGTAGCAATGTACACTAATAGAGTTAAATGTTTTAGTAAATGTTGATGTTGAGTTGGATAGTCAAAAAGTGTTATCGATAGTTTTGCTTTATTTTGATGTTATTTACTTATTAATTTATTTATTTGTTATGGCTTGTGATCTTGTATATGGATGTGTTTCATAAATATTATTGACATTGAATTGTGATTTTTTTTTTAAAAAAAAAAAACTAAGACATTGATTCTATAATATAAAATATTATCTTTGGTTCAGTCATATATTTATATAATACATAAAAAGGAAGTTCAAAGCTCCCCCAAACGGGCTACATATCGAGCTCTAAAGTCCCCTTTTATTTCCGATAATGTTTCCTTTTTTTCATTTTGCTTCAAATCTTTTCAAAGCCCTCTTGAATCTTTCCAAGCTCTCACGAATGCCGGCTTGTTTCTTGCTCTTCTCGCTGCCACCTTCCACCGATCTCCACTATTGCCTGCCTCCCCATTCTCACCGACATTGGGCTTCCCCCTTCAATCTACCTTAGGTGGTTTCCTTCCCACAGATCTCTGAAAAAGAGAGGCTAATATCCTCCCTGCTCTCCTCATCGCTACCTTCCATCAGTCTCTACCGTCACTTTCCTCCCCATCATCATCAATGTCGAACTTCTTCTCTGATCTTCCTCAGGTGTTTAACCTCCTAGATCTGATGAAGATCTATAATGGATCCATATTTTTCTCTCTTCTCTCTGATCTCTGTACCAACCACAGAACCATTCGTCTTTGGCCCCCTCTCCCACCAATCTTTCTCTACTCCAACGGTTTGGCCCCCTCTCTCTTCGATCTCTCTTCACTTCGACAGTCCACTCTGGTGGTCCGCTCCCCTTTCTCTCTGATCTCTCTTCCCTCGATGCTCCACATCCCCCTCTCTCCAATCCCTTTCCACTCCAATGGTTCACTCAAAATCCATCAAGAACCTTTTAGATCCGACGAAGATCCACAACGAATCCATATTTTTCCCTCTCCTCCTAGATCTCCGTACAACCACAAAACTAATCACCTTCGATGCCTCCCCTTCATGAAAAATTCTCTCTCATCTTAAACAGGTAAGTTTTTTTTTTGGGAGGGGGGGTTTCTTTTTTTCCTTCTTTTTCGATTGCTCCTTTCTAATTTGCTCCATGTTGTATATTTTTCCTTCCATCCTCCAACCTCCTTTGTCCATTCTCTATTGGTGATGCTAATTAAGTACGGATCTTGTCTCTCACCTTTCACAGGTAAATTTTTCTCTTTTTTTATTTTTTTCATCTCCCTCTTTTCTCTGAGTTTTTCAACAAGCGAACGAACCCTAACCCCAGATCTAACTTAACCCTAACCTCATCCTAACTCGAACCCTTAATAAACCCCAACTCAACCCACTGCTAACACTCCTCGAAATCCTAAACCTAACTGAACCCTAATCGTAATTCCTCCCTAACCCTTAATCAAACCTACTGCCAACCTTCATTGGAACCCTATTGATTTTTTTTCCTCTTTTTCTCTATCTTTCATTTACTATCTTATTGCATCAATGTTTCCTAAAGATCAGAGAAGGCTACTATATTTGAAATAGCAATATTTTAAAAATCCTTTCTCAAATGATGGGTTTCTCTGAGATTGGAAGGCTGTGATCTTGCAAACGACAACCTCCTATGATCTGGTGAGAAAAAAATAGACGAAAATTTTTTCAAATATTTTTCAACAAAATCCTCCAAATCCACTCAAGCTTTCATATCCATTAAACAATCCATGAATGAAAATGGAGGGCTGCTACAAGTACGGGAGTAACACTTTCAAAACTCCCTCAAATGATGCTTTTAGACTACTAAACTGATGAGGGGCTCTTCCAAACGCATTCTCTCCTACACTCTAATCACCCTCTAAATACAGTCTAACTAAAAACAATAAAGGAGAGTAGAGGGCTATGCATCCGCAACAGCAATCATTCCAAACTACTCTCAAATGATGTTACAAAACTTAGAAAACTAATAAGAGAATAAACAAAGGAAGAAGAAAAATCTTAGACCTACCCTTTGTGCTCCACAACTCTTACTCTCTAATTTCACTATTTGTTTGACCTTTTGAACCTCTCCTAATATATATTGGAGAGAGAGACAGAGAGGGAGACTAGCCGTGACTAGACTTTTTAACAATAAAAATAATATTTATGGCATAGATATTTTTTTTATTAGAAAAATAAGTGATTCATAGCTATGTTTTTTTATGGATGATTTTTTTTGTAGTTTCAGATCCATCTATTGAGTAGATATCTTTAAGAAGGAATTCATTATATTTTGCTCTATATTAATTTATTGATAAATAAAAAATTATAAGATTTTTAACTTTTATTTTATTAAATTTTATTATATTATATTATTTATTAATGGAGTAAGTAAATTGAGTGATTTTTTTTTCTATATTTTTATGCGATTTTATTGATTTAATTATGTTTGCTCATATCACTTAACTATGAAGTATTTGATCATTTAGATGATTTTTGTTTCTATTATATTTAACTTTATAAGTCAATTTAAATAGATTGTTAGGTCAAGATAAAAATATTATTCTAAAAAGATATGATGTATATGATGTCAGGCAAGTTTAAGAAAAATAATATATCAAATTTTTAAATTTTTGATGAGATATTTTTAGTAATTCTAGCTTCATAACTCTAACTATGAGCATCCATCCTATAAATATTTTAAAATATATTTAAAATTTATTTTTAATTAGCTATTTAATTTTTTTCATAAATATTTGATTGTTCCTTAATTATAATTATATAAATAGATATTGCTGAAATTTTGTCAAGAAAAAAATTTGGAAGAAATTATCAAGAAAGTAAGATTGCTTAAATCAATATATATATATGAACTTGAGGTTCAATACAATATAACAAAGTTATCGATCGTGCTCAATAGGCAAGATTGTGAATCTCATTATCATTTATTTTATTATTATTTTTATTATGTTTCAAAAATATGTTATTATTTTTATAGTTTTTGAGTTGTATAAAAAATAAATTTTAAATCTATGTGGTAAGAGTTCTTGCCTTTTCATTTTTCTATCTTTCCTTTGTTTTCATTGATTTTTCATATATTTTTTCTTAATTTTTTTTTTATTTTTTCCATTCGAAGGAGTCTCAATCGAGTGGGAGGCTCAGAACGACTGAATAAAAAAATTTAAATCCATCTCAATTGGATGGGAGGCTTGGAGCAGTAAATATAACTTTCTCTGCACCTCTTAATGAAATTTATTAAAATATATTATTTTTTATAGATTATTTTTTATTATTATTTGATAGTTTAAAAATTTTATTATTGTCTTGATACTAATTTGAAATAGAATTTTAAAATCAAAGATGATGTTCTAGATAGAAATGATACTTAATGTCTTATATATGATATATGTAACTATTTGTTGTGCCACTTAAATATCAATTACTTTGCATTGAATGATTGTATATTTCAAAAGAGCAGAAATAAGATCAAGATAATTTTTTTTAAAAAATAAATTATACATTTCAAAAAAAATATATAAATTTATTATTATTATTATTATATTTTATTATTTTTTTATCATCATTTTAAATAGAACCCGCTGCATAGTGTGTGTTAGTTGCTAGTATTTCAAGCAGCATACAAAATCTCGCAAAAATAGCCCATGAAGCTTAGAAAGAGACTTTCTTAGTTTACTTGTATTCAAAAAAAATCCCTACTACACTAAAAATGTAATTTTTGAAAACTAGAAATATTTCTTCTAGATTCCATGTATGATATTTCAAAAAAATATCCCTACTACACTAAGTATTATAAAATATTTCTTTTTCTGGATATAAATACCAAAAAATATCTCTTGTTAGTCTCTCATCATCACTTTTTAGTAGTACATAAATAATTAATTAATACTAAAATGTTATATTCAATAGAGAATATATCATAATAAAAGTAGTGAGAGTAAAAAAATTAGAAAAATATTAGAAATACCGACTGTAGATAGATAAAAAAATATTTGATATGACATTTGTGAGAGTAAATAAATATAAGAAAAACTACAAAAAAGACCTCAAATAAATAAAAAAAACTTAATTATTTTTTAAGAAAAATATTAAATACCGACCTTAGTCCCATTACTAGTCCATGCAGCATATTCTGCGTGCGTGAGACTGAGAAAAGAAGCGTTGTCTCAATGCTTTGCCTGCCAGCTATGGAGGGATGCGAACGCGGACATAGTTTTGCCGGACAATCGACTGAAAAAGTGTCGGCATGATCTTATCCAAGCGACCGCCGGTTGTTGGTTGTTAACCCGTCCCACTCACAAGCAATAAGTGTTTCTGGAGTTGGTATCTTTCGTGCCGGAGAAGGATTGACCTTCCTTCGCGCGAATCCACTGTTGGATCGCCCAATTTCCGCTTCCAGATCTGTGCAGACGGATAAGGAAGAAGCTTAAGTACTTTGAGAGCTGTGCGGAGAGCGATCCAACGGTTCGCCCCAGGAAAGAAAGATGAATCTTTCTTTGATGCGAAAGATGCAACCCGAACCCGACGCTAAAAGTTGGACTCGGGACCCACTCTTCTTGGCCATATCACCAGGCTGCGCTCACTTCTCGTGGTGGAGAAAAGGAGGTCCCGCGTCTTTTGGGTTGCTAGCGGTAATTGAGGTCAATCTTTGGACCCACGATCCAAATCTAGCTTCAATCCCGGCCTAAACTATGGGAATTTTAGGTTCTGTCGGTTGACACTCTTCTCCTCAGCACAGGAGTCTCATTTTTTAATGTCGATGATGGGTTTGGAATGTACCTTTCGGATGATTGATCCTTTTCTACGACATGAATCATGATTTATCATGTCTTGTACAACTCTCAAAGTATTCCAAACTCTCTCTTTATTTGTTTGCAGGTTATTGTACAATCCAATGATGCATATCGCAAAAACTGATAAATCGTTCTTTGGGACTGAAGATACAACCCAGACTTGTGAAATATAGCATTTTAGTTGTTTCTAAAATAAGAAAATAGAGATATAAAAAGGATGGCTTATGCAATGAGATCTAAATTTGTACAAGATATGCAAGACTAATGGAAGTTGCTGGTTCGGTGATCAAATTTTGTACGATCATTTCCAAGATTTACATTTGAACTGGAGATATAGTGCTAGCAGCAACATAGCGGCTTGTAGTAAGATGCTTTTAGATTTCCTGCAAAAAAAAGATTACCGGGTTTCTACTTTTGGCCCCCCTCCAATAGACAACAAATATTTGGATCTGTACTTACTGTATTTATACGACGTGCTTAATAGTACACTTGAAATCACGACAACTATAATCGAAATCTCAAAGACTGTTGTGTATCCTAAACAGATTTAGGAATGTGATCTACAGCCTTTGCACCGATATTATCAAAAACAAAACAAAAAAAAAGGACATCCTTTTCTCTTAAAGGCTGCTTGGTTTCTTACAAGTTCAATTGCTGTAAAAAAAATTACATCTGTAGCTTTGTGCAAGGCATCTTATTGACCTCTTCTCTAATCAATAGAGAGAAAAAACATTTTAAAAAAGAAAAGATGGCTACAGCAGAATCTGGATGGCTTGGCAAGTAAAATAGGTATTGGCATAGACCCCGTGTTCCAATGGTCAGAATTGAGTTTTGCGTCCCTGAAGACGGTGAAATAGCACGAAGGCAGCCCATAGTTATTGCATCAAATTATCCTATCAAGCAGATAGAAAGATGACATTCAGCAGAATAGAGTGATACATGCTAGACTGCACATTGTTAATTGCACAAATGACCAAGCTTAATAGCTAAATGAATTAATGAAATATCAAATCTTGGCTGTAAGTTCTTACTAGATAGCCACGAATATTCTATGCCTTAGTTCAATATTCTAACGCACCATCGCATGATATTCTATTGTGAGCGTGGTAATAATTCTATAATTTGATTCCTGCAAGTCAAGCATATTCATTCTTTAAAGAATGTTTCGTTCAAATTTCTTCTAACACAACGACGGAAGCCACTATGACTGCATATAAATTAAGCCCTTTAAAGATCTACGGTTCTTTTTATTCATTAAACAACAATCCGCTTTGCCTAGCTCGCAGCAACTTCCGCTCACTCCTATTCTTAGAATACCTTACCTGACAAATGAATAATAACAGAAGGACAGTGATGGACCCAAGATGGAGACGGCAGTGCATAAAGGAAAAATACTTCTTTTTCCTATCACGCACGTGTCATGCACGTGTCAAGCCAAAATTAAATGTCACACTAGACTAAGACGTCTTAGTAGTGCAAGATCACATACTGAACATCCAACCGGCCCTCCATCCTTGAGGTCAAGCCCCACCACGAGAGCAATAAACAAAGTAGCAAACTCCAAAAGCTTACAACACTATACCCACTCTCTCTTCCTCGCAATCTTACCCCTCTTTTTTTTTTTTAATAATCTCTCACATTTTCACTACTCGCAGATGTCTTCGAGACATTTGTCCCACCCGGACCGGACCGCACTGGACCAGATACGGTTTAATACGCAGCCCGGCCGGTCTCCCCACCCACCCACCGTCTTCCCGGCATCACAAGGGCTGGATCCGCGAGACCACGATAGGGCTCCGGACCTCGTGAGTCCCATCCGACCACGTCAGATACCCGTAACCCACCCCTCCGTCTGCACGGTTTCCGTCCCCAGTCGCCGTTACCATCACCGCGAAGCTCCGTTTCTTCACCCCCGCCGTGAATTCCAGCTTCGCGGGCTTCACCTTCACCGTCAACCCCTTCCCCACCACCTCCACATTCGCCTTGTACACCGCCTCCGCCTTCGCTCCCACGTTCGTCACCGTCCGCACCACCGTCTTGCTCTGGGCGCCACCTGCCATCCCGTTGAACACCACCGACATCGAAGGGTAGTTCAGGTTCTCTGCCGCCGGCCGCTTCGCTGGGCAGCTCGCCGGCGCGTGGGTGATCACCTGGATCGCATTCGGCCCGTAACCCAGAGCGCAGAGGAAGGCCACGTAATCCTGGTCCCCGAGGTCGTACACCAGGCCGGGGTCCATGGCCCGGTCGAGGTTCAGGTGCCCGGCCCCGACGTCCAACGGCGTCGCGGCCCCGCCGGTCGATTCGTCGGTCACCGGCTTTTGTCGGTTGTCCACGAGGCTCGCCGTGGTCATCATCGCCGACCGGATCGCCGCCGGGCTCCACCCCGGGTGCGCCGACTTGAGGAGCGCCGCCGCGCCGCTCACGTGGGGGCACGCCATAGAGGTCCCAGAGAGGATGTTGAACTCCGTCTTCCGGCCGTCGGAGTCCAGCCCCGTGGGCCCCACGGCGTCGGTCCACGCGGCGAGGATGTTGACCCCCGGGGCGATGAGGTCCGGCTTGAGGATCTCTGGGCTGAGACCGTTCGGTCCGCGGCCGGAGAAGGAGGCCACCACCGGAGCGGGCTTCACCCCGACCACCGTCCCCTTGAATGCAATGGTGGCCGTGGGGTTGGCAGCGGAGGAGACGTAGGCCTTGAGGGCGTCGCCCTCGTCGGACCCGACGGAGCAAGCGGGCAGCACATGGGCGTCGCCGACGAGGCCCTCGCCATTGGAGATGCCGTTGGCGAGGATCATCCCAGCGCCACCAGCCTCCTTGACGACCACCCCCTTGGCGACGCGGGGGCTGCTGCCACGGTCGCAGATCACGATCTTGCCCTGAACCAGCTTGGGATCCAGGGAGTTCTCCATGCAGAGGGAGGCGGAGAGACCGCCGGACTTGCCCGGGTACACCACGGGGAGCATCGCACCGGCGGCAAGGGGCTTGCCGGAATAGATAGAGACCCCGGCGAGCCGGCGACCGTCGCCAAGGACGACCTCGGCGGGGAAGGTCCGGTCGATGGTGCCGGCGCCGACGGTTGTCAGCCAGGGGGCAAGGTTGGTGACCGACAACGCGGTGGGGCCGTCGTTGCCGGCGGAGGAGGAGACAAAAACCCCTTTGGAGACGGCGCCATAGGAGCCGATGGCAATGGGGTCGAGGTAGTAGGGGGCGGCGACGCCATCGCCGCCACCGATGGAGACGGAGATGACGTCGACGCCGTCGGCGACGGCGCGGTCGAAGCCGGCGAGGATGTCCGAGTCGAAGCAGCCGGCGCCCTTAAAGCAGACCTTATAGGCCGCGATCCGGGCCTTGGGGGCGACGCCCTTGGCGACGCCGGCGGCGTAACCGGACATGCTGGCGCGGAAGGCGTAGCGGCCGGCGGCGGTCGAAGCGGTGTGGGTGCCGTGGCCGTCGGCGTCACGGGGAGAGCGGAACTCGACGGTCCCGTTGATGCCGGCACCACCGACGGCGGCGTTGGAGTCGTGGCCTTTGGAGAAGGAGCGGGCGCCGACGAGCTTACGGTTGCAGAGGGAGGCAGGGAAGCCAGGTCCAGTCTCGCAGGCGCCCCGCCAGCGGGAGGGGACAGGGCCGAGGTTGCGGTCGGAGAAGCTCCGGCGCTCGGGCCAGACGCCCGTGTCGAGGACGCCGACGATGACATCGGAGCCGTAGTCGGAGTTGGACCAGAGGCCGACCTGGGTGCGAAGTCCGAGGAACTGGGGGGAGCGGGTGGTGTGGAGGCGGCGGAGGCGGTCCTCGAAGACGGCGATGACGGCCGGGTGGCGGGCGAGTTCGGCGGCGCGGTCGGGGTGGAGGGAAGCGGAGAAGCCGTTGAAGACGGTGTCGTAGACGTGGAGGAGTGGGAGAGGGTCCCCGCCGCCGGCGAACGCCGCGGAGGCATACCAGTGGGAATGGGTGGGGAAAATAGACGGCTTAGATCGGCGGTCCACGCGGAAGATGTACGTCTTCCTCTTCTCGGAAGAAGCGGTGGCAGTTGTGGATTTCCGTTCCTCCTCCGCCGCTGCTAGGGTTAGGGTTAGGAGGAGGAGGAGGAGGAGAGAGAGATGGGAAGAGAAGGAAGCCATCTGAGAGTAAGGGTTGGGGACAGGAGAGTAGGGAGAGAGTGTGGAGGATATGATATTTTTTTGTGGATAAATATAGAAACAGCAAGGAGAGGCGCAGGAGAGGGAGTGAAGAGTTGGGTGGTGGGGTGAGTGAGACAGTCACGGAGAGATTGGGGGGGTTAAAGAGGGTGGTGATGTGGTTAATTGATTAGGGAGCGGAGACCCCATAAATATTCGGTTAAGCTTTGCCTGTTGGGCGCGGAAGAGAGGATATTTTCCTCTTTTCTTTTTTTTTTTTAACTTTTTTTAATAAAAAATTCTGTTGTGAGGGATGAGTCAGCCATGATTCTTTTGAGGGTGGACAAGTGTGGACAGGGGAATCCTGCTGCAGTTCTTCCTAGTTTTAACTAAAGAAAGGAAGCGATTAAGATTAAAAATTCATAATTAAGATTATGACCGTTATAAGGAATCCAGGTTTCTAACAAAAAGTTAATTTGATGATCCCCCCATTATTCTGAGACGCATGTGAAGGATAAAAGGAATGCTTCTGAGAATCTAGTGTTTATCGTTCATAAAGTTGATATATATATTTGCTCTCATAGGTGTATTTTTCATCTCTTTTTTCAGTAATAATTGAATCATGGGAAAGTATATTCACTTAGCAGGGAAATAGGTGTCATGAGATGAGGAAGGCGGGATGAACAAATGTACGGCAAAGCATGGTTTAGTGATAAACAAGCATCTAATCTAAAATAATAATTGTATCGTCTTCTTTAAATTATTCTCCTATGAAATTACCTCTTTAAGACAGCTGGTTGTTACTTGGCATCTTTCAATCCCACTTCAGTCTTTATTTTCTTCCGTGTCTTTAACAACAACAAGCATCTTCTCAGCCCTTTTTCCTAGCCACTCACTTCTTAGTGCGCCTTTACTCTTCTCTCACAACCTAGTGATAGCATTAAAAGCCAAGGCACCAAAAGTAGGCATTGATTTCTCCCATGTTCGAAATCTATTCGCTCGAGCAGACTTCGTTTTCTTCCAAATTTGACCGTCGGTTCCCAACCAAATTTGTCCCTATTCCCCAACAGAATTAAGTAGATGCCTCTCCTGTCAAACATTAAACAAAGCGATGTCATGAGGGGTCTGTCTCCATTCAAGTAGGTATAGATTTGGGTGGGATTCAAGTATTGTTATATATACTCTAACATCTAAGTTGTACGTCTAGAGTTTTGTAAGCAATGAACACAGTGTGTTCTATTGTTCAGTGATTTCACAAGTTGAATGCTCATTTATCCTTCAGAGGCAGAGGAAAGCAATCATCTCTATGTATAAATTACATTTTTTGTTGTTCTGTAAATTGGTGAAACAAATCTTGTAATTTTATATAACAATAGTTAAAGAGATGCAAAGAACAGTTCGATAATTTCATGAGATTGGTGTTTCGGCATTAAAATTCCATGGTGGTCTTCTTCAAACACTGAAATTTGAACGTAAATTTTATTTTTAGAAAAAAATTAAAGAAACAATCTTTCAAATTTAAGCAAAAAATACTGGATCTCAAATTTTAAAAAAATAATTATATCCCGCAGCTTAATTTTTTGTTGCAACATGACTAATTGTCTATCAGCAGATTCACCCCAAGAAAATGAAAAATAATTAAATTAGCTTTTACCTTTTTTTTTTTTTTTAAAAAAAAATATTGAAACCGATGAAGAACTCATATAATTTGACCTTTCTCTACCCTTTTCATCTCCTTTTTCTTTTTCTTCCTCAGGACCTACTGAAACCTAATATCTGTCTTCCTTTTTTTTCCCCTGATTTTCTCTTAGTCCCCTCCCTCCTCTTCTCTACCATTTGATATGACCCCATCTCCTCTATATTTCCATCCCATTTGTTTCAAACTCCATATAACCATAACCACTATAAACTCTATTGGATTCTCCCTTTTCGTTGTTTGTCTCCACTGATTTTTTTGAGAAGACTTTCTGCTGATTAAAATCTCCATCATTCTAGTTTCTATGCACTGACCAAAAGGAGAAAAATCGATAAATATTCTTTTTTGATTAGTCCATCTTCCATAACATTTTGGTTTGGAACTAAATGGAACTTAGTCATGGCATAGCTCTAACAGTGAGATTTTGTATCCTCTATGGAAGGAAGAATCAACACAAATACATTTTATGTATTTAAATTTGCGACCGTAACCCTATTATAAAGAGGTGATAAAGGCATGTATGAATTTATTGGGAACAATGAAGATTAAAGGATCTGGGGGCGACAAAGATTAAAGAAAATTGTTTAGTAGGACCAACAATGGAGTTGCTACTTTACATTTTGTGATTTATTGATCTATAACGAAATTAGGTCGTTTCAATTTCTTTTTGTTTTGAAGGGGAGGGAAGGTTCCTATCCTTCTTACTCCTAAGTTTGGTTGATTCAAGCTTAGATGCTTACCACTTGATATACATTTTTTCTTTAGCATTCACCTTGAAATCTTATACTCACTAAACAATTTTGCAATAGCATTATTGTATAATTTGTAATATCCAGACTTGTTTTGCATGTTAGAACTGCTAATACACACAGAATCAGAGTATAGTGATACAACTTTGCATTGCAGTTTGGTGGTCAATGTATAATCTATTTGAGGCATATAGACCAATCAGGTAGGATGGAGAAAGTCATGGCTTCCAGCAGAAACTTGTAAGAATGATTGACTAAAACCGGATCTATGTCTCAAAAATCAGAAGCCATGAAGGGTCCCCTAATAATAATTAGACCGCTTTTGACCATCTGATGTGGTTCCACCGAAGTGTTATGTCAAGTGCGTTATTTCTCCATCTCCGCGTAATGCAAAGATCATGCAGACAAAAATAGTTGTAGTCATTTATTCTCTCTGGCCCAGTGATTTCCCCAAATCCTTTATTCCATTATGCCTTGCAGCTCATGAGTTCTGTTGCTTAGCAGTAGACAGAGAGATCCAACTCATTGCCACCTAAGGGTGGCAACCGGTTCGAGTCATATCGGATACAGATCGTATTAAATATAAATTACATCAAAAATTTATTAATTTGAATCTAATTTATTTATTAAATAAATTAAAAATTTAGATTTGAATATAATTTATTTTTTAAGTAATCTAATATGACCCGCATGATTTTGTTTATAAAACAAGCCAAGCCTATTTAAATTTTTAATAGGTTAAATAGATTTAAACAGATTAACCAATAAAATAACTCAGGGTAAAAAGAACAGAAATAGATTAAGCAGCTTTTAAACATATTAAATAGATTTTAAATAGATTAAATAGATTAAACAGATTATATGATCCAATTCGATTCTCGAAAAGCTAAATTTGATCCAAATATTAAACAGATTAAACCTACTTACAGTCCAAATTTATTTAACCCAAATCAAAACTTACTTACGATGGGTTGAATCAAGTTGATGTGGTAGGTTGAGTCAAGTTGATGTGTCAGATCACATTTGCCGGCTCTACTGCCATCTAGGCTCAAAAGTCAAGTAATTTGTATGGGTGGGCTCAAAGTGGCTACATGACCATCCTTAACATGCTGCAAAACTAAGTTTTGAAGCAGCTGCCGTCCCTGGTAGTTTCTAAGCTCTAAGCTCTAGAGCGAAGGAGATTACTTAATTGTTATTGCTTGGATTAAAGGGAAATAAATGCTCACCATCTTTATCTAAAAGATTCAAAATAGTCATCTCTTCTTTCCAGTTTGCTTGTGTTTTTTATGAAGGAAACCAATGGCAGCCACTTGTTTGTTTTTAAAATTTTCCTCTGGATTCTGTTCGACTAGTTATTTTTGATGGTTGTGGTTCTCATTTTTCCAATGGCGTGGTTAAGCTTCGTCTTGGTTATCAACTGATTCCCTAGGCTGTAAGCCCAGTCCTAAGAACCCTTATTTCATAGGGAAGCAGAGAAGCAAAAAAAAAAATTAGCTGAACAATATAATCAAGGCAGTCTATTAATAGGTTGGTTGGCTTCATGGAAAATATAGGATACCAAGAAGAAGCTATAAAAAATGTAAACAAAGCTTAATGTCAATAAGAAGAGGATGACAAAGCCATCCATTAGAATCAAATGATTTGCTTTGATGAATATCTAAGTACTCGTTTGGTTGATGGGAAGTAAAGGGGGAAGCGATACTTTCTGAAAAGTAGAAAAAGTGCCTCTTGTTTGATTGAATTTTAAAAAAAAGAGAGAGTGAAAAGTCACTTCCCACATTTCATGAGAAGTAGAAATCCATGAAGGAGGTGGGTTTTAGCACTTCTCATGATATAGGAAGTGGTGATTTTTTTTCTTTTCTAAAATACTTTTTTAAGACCTATAGCTAAAATTTAGTAAAATATCAATGGATGGTTAGAATGAAATACTGAATAATAATATAATATTATCTTAATATTTATATAAATATAATATTAATATTTATTATATTTTAATATTATTTTAATATTTATATTAATATAATTTTTTAATATTAATATAATATTTATATTAATATTATATTATATTTATATCTATATTAATAAATTTATTATATTAAAATATTCATATTATATTAATATAATATTAATGTATTAGTATTATATTAACATAATAAATTATTATGGTCTAATGTTATATTATAATATATTAATGTTATATTTATATTTATATAAAGTTTATGAGTAAAAATATATGGTTCTATATCTACTAAGGGTATAATAGGTATTTTATATAATTTTTTTCAAAAAAATAAGTACTCATCCAAACATAAGCTACTTTATAATAAGTCACATTTTCATAGTCAATCAAACATACCAAAATCCTATTTTCAAAAGGTAACTTTCTGAGAAGTTATTTCTCAAAAAATTACTTCTTGAGAAGAAAATTTTTTCCTGTGAACCAAACGAGTCATAAGATTCATTTGACCACGATAGCTGAATTTTCTTTCAACTAAATAAATTTGAACCCAAACTAAATAACAGCAATATTAAGGCCTTTTCAGATAGCATGGAGCTGAGCAAGTCACACCGAAGGAGTTTGAGTCTTCCTTGAGGTCGCAAATCAAACATTTCCATGGCGGTCTCGAATAATATAGCCAACAGATGCTTCAGCATTTGCCCAAGATGCATCAAAGTTCACTTTTACCCAGCCGCAGGAAGGGGATACCTAAGAAACCAAATGATGATGAGGGTTAGAAGAGCTCTCAGAGTTGTTGATAGGGCTAAGTACGGATCGGGTTCAATCGGGTTGAGAGAAAAATTTTATTTGATCGAATCCAATCGGATTGAAGAAAATTCAACTTGCTACTGACTGTTCATCATGTATAAACCATTTGAAACCAAAGTGAATGGTTTGTAATAGAGTCGGATGGGTTGTATCGGTTTGGACTTCAATATTGATCCAATATTAATTTTAAATCCAATATTGATCCATTTAAACTTATTTATTTTTTTTATCAATTTAATACAAAAAAAATCTAAACATTATAAGTTATAAATTTTGAACTTATTTTTGAATTTATATAAAATAAAATAAATAAATAAATTTACTCATCTGAAAGCAACTATATCTGAAAGATTCATCTTAAAATTATCTCAAATTGATGTACTTCCATCAACAATTCAACTTTAATATTTTCATGAATCCAAATGGATGATGCGGTATTTTTTAGAAAAAAGTATTGAGTCTAAACGACGCCGTCCCAAAATAAAAATGAATTTATAAAATACTACATCCGTTGTATTTGGTTTCATATGGTTTAAAAGTGTAAGAATCGAACCCGACTATAAATAATCGATTTTTTACAAACCCCAACCTGATTCCACCTGATTTATATATTTCAATTGATCATGTTTATTGGGTCGGATTGGATCAGTTTCTTCGATTTCAGTTATTTGCTTAGCCCTAATTGTTGAATCCTAGTGCTGCAGACCGTCAGCATCGGGGCTGCTATCCAATATGCTCAAGTATTTATATGCAAGATGATGGGCTCCTTGAGATGTTAGAATCGGAATTGATTGCTTGTCCTGAAAGAGAAACTCGTTTCCAGAGATCCAAATAGCCCAAGCTATATAAGAGATGGTAGTTTTATCATAATCAATTATAAAATTTTCTAACCAACAAGCAATTAGATCTTGGATGGAATTAACTTGAAGAATACTTGAATGGTGATCGGTAACTTCACGCCAAACCTGAAGAAGTGCACGAGAACATTGAAGGAGTGCATGTTGAATATCCTCACTGTGTTCGTGACAGGAGGAAGGAACCAAGGTGGTGAAAATGATGGTTGGAGTATAGAGCTTGTGAGGCGTAGTCATTGAGGGGCTCAAATTGTATCTTTTATACCAAATAATGATTGGATCCTTTTTCCCGATATCAACCTTTGGATTGGACTCTGTATAGTTTCTAAAGTACTCCAATCCCTTACTTCCATCCATAGCCTAAATCATAAAGCTAATGTCATACTTTAAAAACTCTGCAAAGTATGATCCAATGGTTGTGACTGCAAAAGATGATCAACCATTCTTTTGCATGAAAGATACAACCCAACCAGTCATTGAGTAGAAGAGAGGGTAAGAGAGTGTTGAAGTAATTGTGAATCCTAGTTCTACTAGAACTTTTTTCGTTAATTATTTATTGATTAGAGTACAAATTTTTATTAATTTATTTTATATCTTAATTAACGTAGGAGTTGGTTGAGTCTAGAAAGCAACCAGAGTTCCTATTAGGAGATTATATGCAAAGTTGCATCTTATCGGTCGCCTACAAAGTTGGTCCAAGTCTTGGAGCGCATATGCAGAAGAAAGTTTTAGTTATAGCATTTGACAACTGACAGCTATATTTCTTTTGAAAGAGCTAGGAATACAAGGTCATTATAAAGAGTTCTAAGGTAGCCGTTATGCTTATCTCTATTGTATCGGGACGTGAAAAATTATTAGGTAGGCTCATTCTATCTAAACAAAGTACTGTATGGGTTTTTGATTAGCCCCTTTCATCTCGCAGCCAATCATGATCCATCATAAATAGCAATTAATGAACAATCAATTGATGTGTAGATTTTTTATTTACTTTGCCTGCAATAGAATGTGTCTACCTAATAATTTCTCGGGCCAGTGAGGGTGCGTGGTGCATTAATTAACCAGCATTCCATATTGGTGTCTTGGTTGACAGATAGAGAGAGAGTTTAGTTCATTAGGTTTTTTCTAATACTTCCATTTATATAGGATATATCATACTTTGATTTAAAATCAAATATATTTCTATTGTTTGACCAGGTTTGGTTAGAAAATGCCAAGCTTCACCCCGGCCCAATTTGAAATCAAGCCCAGGAATCTAGACTAGGCCAACTTGTGAGCCCAAAAACCAAACTGAACTCAACAAAAGTTAGGCTGGGCTGGTTTTTTAATTCGGCCGAGCCCCGAGATAACTAACATTTTTTTACAATCCCTTGAAGTCTCATGATGGCCATCTACAAATAAAGAGATTATTTGAAGTTACTCATTGACTCATTGTCTAAGAAGGGATTCACCTAGAGAAACAAGAGGAGTTAGTGTCTAATATGGGAGGCAGAGAGAGAGGAGGAGGTGATTGGTTTAGTATAGACACACAGAGAGGGAGAGGAGGTGGTGCCAACTAGGGCAATAGAGAGGTGGAAAAGGCAGCAGCCATTTAGAGCAAAGGTGGCGGGAGGAGGTGTCGCCCAGCTGGGTGAAGAGACGCAAAAAGGAGGCGACAAAGAACTGGTTAGGGACAAAGGGAGTGAGAGATGAGAGCTAGTTGTCAAGCATGAGCGATTGTTAGAGCAAGGCACTAGTTGTCAAGGTGACAGAATTGATGGTCAGAGTGGAGAGCCAGCAGGTGGCATCATTAAGAAGAGAAAAAGGGACTGTGGAAGAGAAGTTAGGGTTCTTCTAATCTCTCGTACCCTTTTGTCTGTCAAGTTTCAAAATTAAAAAAAAAAATGTAATAATATAATAAGCTATATAATAAATTATGTACTAAATAACTAAATATATAAACATAAATTATTAATATACATATATTTTGGGTTGAGGTCATAGTCTAAGCTCGGCCCAATTTTGAATCAAACAATCTAGGCCCTGCTCGAGCCGACAGAATCATCTCAAACCTGGCACAAAAAAAAAAGAAGTATCATTTTTTACATTCCACAAGTCTGATACTTTCCATCCACAAAGTGATCTTCATTTTCCCAGTCCAAACTAAAGCAATCCGCTAACAGCATTAACAGTTCGATTACTCTAACCACGTGCTACTTCTCGATTAATAAGATTATTCAAATATTATTGTTAAATTATTCTGATTGTCTCTTTTCTTTTAAGGATAAGAAAAACCAATCTCCAATTTTTCAACCCTATACCCATCCTTCCTTCAAAGGCTGACTCCAATCAGAAGCAAAACCCTTTTCATAAGATTAGAAATGTTTGTATCCTATGCCCACCTTATATTCGAAGGCTGACTCTAATGGAAATCAAGCCGTGCCATCCCAGTAAATGCTCGATGGTATTCTAACCGCATGTTACTTGTGGATTAATATATTCACCCAAAAATTTTCAATTTGGTGCACACTGATGGCTTCGAAGAAGATTTGCCTATCAGCCGCATTTTCAGGAGGAAAAAAAACTTGAAGGGCAGATACAAGACCCCAACTTTTTTTATTACATCGATTAAACTCAAGTAGCTAGCAACAACTACAAGCAGCGTTCCCACTCTGCAATTGACACCTTCGAGACACATATTTTATCCGAACAATTCTGGTCCTCAAATTTTCAATTGCTAAACTAAGATTTCATCACAAGTTTTGACTCAACATCAGTTACATATATTGAGAGGAATAGGATGACTAATCTGATGCTACCTCTCTATTTACCGAAAGAAAGTGACAAGGCCTTGACCAAATCTTCTCTTTTGAAACAATAATCATACAAATACTAATAATAATTTTATGCTGAAATTCTCAAACGGCAGGGGGGACAAAAACAATTCTTGCAAATCACACGGCCAAGAACAATATATCCGGTGAGATTCAACCTAACTATGGTAAGATTATCTTAAGGTAAAGCAGGTCAGAATCCGAATTTTTTTTTAAAAAAAAAAAAGGGGGTTGGGGGGGTTACCACAAGGAGATGATAAAAATAAATAATGACATCCTGACTCTCTTCTTCTTCTTTTATCACGTCAAGGTCTTCCCTGAAAACATGTCAGAACAAAAATTGATAGAATATAGAGGCAGGTAAAAGTGACAAAAGGCAGATATTCCACTTTGTTATCTTAAACTCCTGCTGTCAAAATGCAAGGGGTACACACAGTATTCCATCTCATATGCTGAAAAAGCAATATCATCTTTTGGAAGCCGGATTCTCGTTATTGCATGCTACAAGCATAAATTCTTTCATCAAAATCAATTTTTTTCCACAAAATAAAAAAGACTTCGTTTCATGTGTCAATCAGAAGGCCAGTTTGAAAATGGGGAACCTGCCATATTGATCATGGTTTAAACTCATGCAACTAAAGCTACCATCAAGGTTTACAAAGATTCAGAAAACGATATTAGATGCTTCACTGGCCCTCATTATTCTATACGTAAGCCACAAATTGTAATGTCCAAGAACTAGTAGGCGTTAACGACAAAACAAATATTTAAAAATTAATCCCTCAGCAGCAGGAAAGCCATAAGCAAATCAAAGGGGCTCAAGAGATCCCAAAGAACTTGAAGACGAAGGGAAGGATGCAAATCTTGATTTTGTAAAGCACATGCTTATGAGAATTTACGCATGTATTAGGAGGCCTATGGCAGGTATATTACAAATACAGAAATGGACTGAAACCTCAACCAGATGAAGGATGGTTGAATGAATGACAGCATGATACATATTGATATAACAAACTCTGCAGTATGACTCATATGATATTGTCAAAATTCTAAAATATAAAACTAATATCCTTACAAATATGAGCATCGCCATGATCCGAACAGTGACTGTAAATCAACTGACATCTTGTTGGATTAGTAAGTTCCAGAACTTTCTCCTACTTTCTCCGCTTATACCTGTGGAGGGTTCAAAACTATTTAAGAATTTGACAAATAAAAATTATCATGGCATAAACTGCAAAATAACCAAAGCATCAAGAAAGATTCTTAATGATGAATTTAAATGAAAATGGACAAAGATATGCACAAAAAATAGGAAATATAACGCTAGGTCAAAAGCAATCAACAATTATGTTGGCATCCCATCCATGACCTTCATATTTTTAAATCATATAACACAAATGAACTTTTCTGTGAGGATCATAACCTTGAGAACAGGTGAAAAGGTCATGGTCATGGCTTCAATAGGCCAAAAGCAATCAAAAATTATAACTTGGCATCCTATCTGTAATCTTCACATTTTAATTCATATAAACACAAATGAACTTGGAGAAGAAGACCATAACCTTAAGAACAGATGAAAAGAAAACAAAGAAGAAAATAATATATTAGTTACATACTGTGTTTTGATTGCTAATGCACAATCCATGTTTCAGTGCATAATCTTCCAAGAGATTTCTCCTATGTATTAGCTATATATAACCCCTTACAATCAAAATAAAACATCAAAGCAAGCCTCTCGAGTCCCACCACCCCCCCCCTCCTCAAAAAATTCATGAGAAACCACCATATTAATCCACCCAAGAACATTAATGTGGCTTATTCCTGCTGTGATATCAGGACTATAATTGAACAATGGTTAAATTACATATCTGTCATTACACAACAAATCTATAACCATGAACTTTCAATCATCTAACTCAAGGGTTTTTCTTTCTTTACACAAACTTTCAATGTATCCTCCAGTCAAGTGTCATATTTTAATGGTGACAGCTTCTTCTTTAGTCTTCTAAAATCCACATTATCAGCCATCTCCGGCTTGCATCTTATTATGTAAAGGTCGCTTCCTCCTAGTTCAGCCTGGGCACTTGGATGATCCTTTCGAGCATTCTCACTCTGTTCACATCCCATGCCATTATCTTAAGGGACATGATTTACTAAAACAGAAATTAACTTACAAATAGACAGGGTCTAGAATTTCCACATGTATTTTTCCTCCTTAGTGCTGAGCTGGGGGTGTACATAGTTTTTCCTCCAACCCCTATTTGCACACCCCGGCTATAGGTTTTCAAAGTGTTCTATGTTTTCTTGTCAAGTAGGAATAGACAGATGCTAATCATCTGCAAGGATTTCTCTCCTTGAAAGATTTATGCGAGGAGCATCAATTGATTATACAGCTTGAGTCTCTTTCATAATGAGCTTTGACATTGATTAGCAAGAATTTTTCTCCTTGGAAGATTTATGCAAGGAGCATCAATTGATTATACAGCTTGAGAGTTTTTCATAATGAGCTTTGACATTGATTACAAATTGAGGCCTAGGGTAAAAATTTTTTTACTTTAGGTTCATAGTTGCATAGAAAAGCATCTTCTCTCTTGTTATCGTCTCTCTTCTTTAGGACCAGCAATTTAGGTTCAAACCTGTTAATCAGACCTAACCCATCGGATCGACAGGTATAGGTCAGCCAAGTAAGGTTCAGGTTGACAGATAATAATCAGTCAAATATACAAATTTAAAATTATATTAATATTGTATACAATGTAATATTTCTACAAAAAAAAAATCTTATATCTTTATAAATACTCCCTTTTTAAAATAAATATGCTCTCTGGATTAGTTTTTGATTCCATTAGAGCAGTGTATCAACAAAGAACCAAAGTGCATTTATCAATTACTAGTGTGGTTTGACTTTGTTACAATTATCCATTAGAAAGTAATATCCACAGTCCACTGACATTCCAATTTCCCCTCCTCTGTGGCTCTTCCTCTCCCCACCAATCTTTTTTCCTCTCCTCTCCTCTCTTCTCCTAGCCTCCTCTTTTTCATCTCTCCTGTATTTCACATCTCCTCTCATCTCAGGCCACCCAACAATCATCCCCCCCAGCCACCACTTCACCTGCTGGGACACCAGGCCTCTCACCCTGTCATGTCACTTGAACAGACACAAAGCCTTGTTGTCACCCTGCCACTCAGGTGGAACTGCCTCACTACCATTATTCAGCCATGATATTTCCCATCAGCATCATGCAGCCGTACATGGCCCCTATCCTTCCTCTTTCCTTCTCTTATTCATCTTCTTCCCCTACATTCCCTACTTCCGGTTGATGGGTCAGGTCAAGGTCAGTGAAGATAACTTGCCAGCAGGTCTCAGTGAGAACTTTGTCATGTCTTGTTGGCAGGTCAGGTCAGGATCACGTCAACGTCAGTATTGTTAAGTAGTGGAGATCAACAAAACATGGCCCATTACCATGCTTATCCCTCATCTCCTTTGATCTCTTTAGAAATTCATTCTCCTTCCATTGCATGTTTCCTGATGTCTACCTCAAAAGATTATATAGACAAAGCTGTCCCCACCCCCCCCCCAAAAAAAAAAAACAGTTGCAGGGGCGCCACCCAACCTAACGAAGGGAACATTGAGGAGAACAGAGAGATTATCCACCCAAACATAAAACAGCATAGCACACTAATGCAAATTTATGAAAGACCACCCAATGTTCCTACCAACGTGGCATAATGCATATATATTATTTGCTTCCCTCACTAGTTAAATTTTAACATTATTTGAAGAAAGCACAAGCTAATTACAAAAACATGCATACATTTGGAGAAGAAACTTCCCGCCTGTCCAGGTACCACATGCTTCCAAAATGCCCAATGTTTAACTTCAAGCATTCAACAAAAAGACAAAAGCCTTTTGAGATTTTCTTTTTTCAGGTTAAAAAAAAAAAACTTTTGAGATTCCAAAAGCAAAACTGTACCATACTTGTGCATGAACTTGAATTAGTATTTAATTTTATCATTGACCAAGGTAAAGAACTGAGCAGCTAATATGTGAAATGAAATCTAGCACCAATTAAAAGCTAAAGAAATACCCATAGTCATTGACATGCAAGCCGACTACCATGGTTCCAAGGAGTAATAGAGATGTGTATATAAAAACGCCATCTGTACCTTGATTTACTCTTGAAAGAACTCTTAGATTTTCTTCTTCTAGAAGCATTATTACTTCTCTCAGAGGTACGGCTTTGTTTCCTTTCACTCATATCATTCTGGAATAGTTCAAGCATCTCTTCTTTTCTGGTTTGATTTTTTTGAGAAGGTTGTTTTGCCCTTTTGCCAGAATTTTTCAATACCTTCCCACCTTCATGTGCCTTCTGAATAGCTTTCATTGATTTTGCTCGGCGGTAAGCCACATCAACAAGTGATTTCCCTGTTTTCCCTTTCTTGCCACCTCCAGTTTCCTGCAGTTATACAGTTGATAATATTTAAACCTTCACTAACCATAATGCTGGACATCATGAAATCAAACTGCTGCACAAGATATTTAACAAGGATAATATCATTAAAAGGAACAGGATAAGATTAATAAAGGGCAAAAGGTCAAAACTAGTTCTCATGCGGAAATTAAAAAAGGATTTTCAGAAACATTTTACTTAAATCTTTGACTAAAATCTACAGGAGAGCTTCTGCAAGAAATTACAAATTTATAGAAGATCAAAAAGATAACTTCAAACAGTAACCATGAAAGAAAGGGCATCTGAACCTGATCTTCATTGCTATCTTCCTCTTCATTCTCTAAAATCTCCCGAGCTGCTTCCAGTCTTCGACGTTTCTTACGTGGCAGATTTTTCTGTTAGACAAAAACAGGAACATACTAAGCAACATGTTAACATAACGACACAGAATTTACATAAATAAATAGCAGGAATCCAGTTATCTTTAGATTAGAAAGAAATCTCACCTCACGCTCTCTCCTTCTTTTCTCCTTCAATTTCAATTCTTCTGCTTGCTGAGCACTTATTACCTCATTTTGACCATTTTTGTCTTTTTCCAAGGATTCCTACAAATTGAAATATAAGATGATGAGAAAGATGAATTAATCAAAGCATCTCTCAAGGGAAGAAGAGGCTGGAAAGAGGTCATTAAGATAAAAAATGTCAAATGCACATCTTGTAGCCTTAACAGTCAAACTCAACAGGATCCAAACTAATAAGAAAATGGTATGACCTAGTAACATTAACATGGATTACCGTACCACCTCACACCATCTGGTGCAAGGCATCATGTACCATACCTGGTGGAAACTACGAAACTCGAGTTTGGGTCAGTACAGGATCTATAACATTGTACCACCCATATCACCCCGTACCGAGGTGTGTATTGACTTACTGAAACGCACTTAGGCAAGAAGTGAGAAAAATGGCTAGAGACTGTTTTGGTATGCGGTGCATACTGTACCATACAAACCATATCGTACCAAACTGGAAGATACTAGTACGGTATCCAGTACCGATATTGTAGATCTTGAGTAACAACCTTGCTCTCTAACATACAATGGACAGGTTTGCTGATGTCTTTGTCAAAATAGGCTCAATTCTTGCTGTCTGAAATCTTAGCATACATATTCAGCTATGTACCGCAAAAAAAAAAAAAAAGCTTTCAACAGGTCGAAGCGCTATAGTGGAGGAGGAGGAGGAGAAGGTTGGGAAGGAGATGAACAATGAAGATATTGAGACTGCACACTAATCTATTCCAGGATTAGCACATATATTAATATATATAACAACATAAATTTGGATCATTCTAATTTAGAGCTCTTTAAATGAGAAATAAGAAAGCACTGGGTATGGGAATGTAGAAAAGTAAAAAAGAGTTCACATTTGTTCACAGATACAGAAAATAACAACATCACTTTAGTTTTTTCCAACATCACCAGATTTCACCAACTCGGCATGCCTAGCAAGAACCTTGGCCCACAAGAAAATCTGCTTGGCCCAGACATAATCCAAATTGGATGAGGTCACATGGGGCAACCAAGTTAATTGGATGATTCCCACTGCATGTCAAGTTTGTTTTATGATGCAATCTTACCAATTAGATTAAAATGGGAGAGTGAATCTTATTATGAACAAGGGCATAATACCAACCAAGTTAATTGGATGATCCCCACCATATGTCAAGTTTGTTTTACAACGCACGCATACCAATTAGATTATAATGGGAGAGTTAATCTTAATATGAACAAGTGCATGATACCTTCACACGCTTCATTTTATGGGCTAAAGGAGAAAGGAGTTGATTAAAATGCAATGATATCAAAGAGGACCTTGACTTCATCTAGTAAAAAGACTTTAGTAGTAATCTTCCACCTAAGATGGTACACCCACTTATGAGCAAATAAACAACATACAATCATGAACACAAAGAAGCCATGACAACCAAAATCTCCAAGACTGGAAACCTACTCTCTATTTGATTAAGAAATATTTTCTTGCCATTATAGTCCATCAAAACCAACACGCACGAACTGTAATAATCTTTTCCTCTTGACACTTTAAGCACAGTATATTCTTTGTTCCTTTTTGTCCTAATACTTAACTAACACAGAAATTGATTGTTATCGAGGATATTGGATTTCTTTCATACAAATGCTTTCAAGGAGCCACAGAGTGCAGCTTCCCTTGTACTGATCCCAAAGCCAATCTGAAGCAATCTTTTAATAATGCTATGGAGAGTTCCTAAGAAAAGGGAGGAAGATGAACCAGAAAGCAAAAGGCATGCAGCATGCAGAATTATCTTGGATTTTTTGTGATAAAATGACAGGCCATAACATCAACCCTTCTACTAACTGTAACAGCAAATTCGTGTTAAAGATTTCAAATTCACGAGAAAAAGCTTCTCCACTTCATAGCACTTAACTGTAAGAAAAGGAAAAATTTAAAAAATGATATAGATAACTCCAAGCTAAAAGTGAAACTTTGAATCCTAATATTCCAAAGCAAATTAATAAATCAGCATGTAGATTCAACTGTAGTGGGCATTACGCTGAAAACACTTACCTTTGCAGCCTTAGCTAGAAGTTTCTTCTCCTTTTCAGTTGCAAACCAGGTTTTTTTAGGGCGTGAAAAAATTTCTTCCTTATGTGCGATCATATTTTCTGCCTATATATTTTATCATGAAAGATAGTTAAGAAGAGTATATTTGTATTGGTGTTGAAATCCATATTACATCTATGTGAATGACAAATTATTTTGAAAAGATTTCAAGAAAATCTTTAAAGAAAACATAGAAAACCTTTGTTGCTTCCATTTCTGCTTTCCTCAATGCTCTTTCCTCCCTGCACAGGAATAAAGTATTAGTAACACATTGAAATATTATTGACAAGAAGTTATTATGTAAAGGAACCTTTCTTCTTGAAGAACTGTCAAAATTTGATCTTCCATTTGTTCAATTAATTGAGACCATTCAGCTATTGACTTTTCGGCAACAATTCGACTCTTTAATTGTGAACCAGCCTTCTTTGCCTGATATATCAGATAATTCTTTAAAGTCAAATGATGTCTGTAATATATGAAAAAAAAATCACTTCTTTCATTAATGATTTTTTACTAATAAGAGTAATAGAGCATGGATCAGATTACAGCACATGGATGGACCAAACTTGGTGAGAACAAGATTAAGTCGACAATTTTTCCACACAAGCATCACAAAATTCCAAATATTTTCAAGTCTGGCCCACAGAGAAGAATTACAAAGTTTCTCATAATCATCCAAATAGGTCAAAATAAGTTTGGCTACTATATTTAATCCACAATGCTCAAGTTTATAATGAAAAGTTTCAATTAAGATGTATTTTATAGGGCTAGGAAAAAGAGAAAAACCATCAATATTTGCAATCAGAAAATAAGAATAGGTTCACCTGAAGCCTCATCCACACTCACCATGCCACCAGAAAGAGACTGCAACTGGCTGATGTACATGCATATATGCATATGTATATGCATGTGTGTGTGTGTATGTGCATGTGTAGATGTAGATTTAGATGCATATGCACATGTATATGTATGCATATACATGTATATGTATATATTATGTATATGTATGTGTAGACTTGCATGTCCACGTATTTGCATATAAACATTTACATGTATATGTGTGCATGCATGTACGTGTGTATGTTTGTATGTATGTATATAACATAGACTTGTAGTAGTTCCCTTTTAGTCTATGCTTCTCAAATAATGATTCTAGTTGTTGTTGCTTACAATTCTCTATCTTAAATCTAACAATTTTGAAATCATTGGTAAATGTTAAAAATGCTTACAATGGCCTTCAAGAGAGAACGATCATCATCAGTCACAAATGTAACAGCATATCCTTCTCTCCCAGCT
Source organism: Elaeis guineensis (assembly GCF_000442705.2). Lineage (NCBI taxonomy): Eukaryota > Viridiplantae > Streptophyta > Magnoliopsida > Arecales > Arecaceae > Elaeis > Elaeis guineensis. Next base: position 8,314,312 of record NC_025996.2, on the reverse strand, counting down.
CTAGCTGTACGGCCAACCCGATGAACATAGCTGCACAGCAGAACAGATCTATTAGATGTGTGTAGATGCAACAAACACAACTCCCACAGAGTGGCTAAGCAGTGTGAATAAAGCATTAAGGATAGGAGGATAAAACCAATAAAGAAGAAAAACTTGCAGCATAATGGAAATATTATGCAGGAAATGCAGTTTCCAACAAGAGTAAAACTACCACAAATTCATCAATAAACAAAAACAATGAATAATATTATCCAAATCGAGATTAACTGATTAAGAGAAAAAGCTCTCTGCATTCATCCACTAAAATCAAGATACAAAGCAAAAATAAAGCAATGCCAAAGAAATGGAAGCTGCTAATAAGTCTGCAATTCAAAGATATGGTCCATTATAGGTTGATCTACATACACTCCCATAGCAAGTTATTCAACAAATCAACAATCAAACACCTGGAACCAAATGCACACCAATATTCCAGGCCTCATAGTCATTCCCTGCTTATCATTCCCTTCAGTAGTTCATCTATTTCCTTCTTGGTATAGTTCACAATGAAGCTTCCAAGCTAGATCACCATATTTAAGGAACCATCAAATGCCTATAGCTCCAGGAAATTTTCAACATGGAATAAGGTATCTTTATATCAAACATCCTCAGCTTCAAAATCTCTAAATCTTGAAGTTCACCAATGAAACAAGCAGTTTGTCACAAATAAGCAATGAGAGATAAATAAATTTGTTATTTAAGATTAATTTACACAATTGCAAGATTAATAAGTCCATAGTTCAATAGGAGGATAATTTAATCAAGAAATAAGCTCAGATCTTAGTTTCAGAAACCATGAAATTCCCCCACAGTTTCTGTTCCATATACAGAATATTGCATTCTGAAAGTATAAATAAACAAGGTGATTCTCACAAGCAAGGCATGTATTTTCAGCCTCGCTTTTGCAATTCCCAATATCTTGGAACAATGGTCATAAACCTCCTGTTTTCACTGAATGAAGATGCTTGTGCACAAAGGCCATGAGAAACTGTTACCTAATCCTAATTATAGCTAGACAGAATATGATAATAACTTATAATACAACATATTCCTTTTAAAAAATTGTGTGTTTTTTATCCATGTTTTAGAAAACAATCTTTTGAAGTATAAGAAGATTAGGCTTCAAGACAGTGCAGAACAGAAAAAACAGAGTCCATGGTCAACCAAAAAGTCACCTTTACATATGACCGTATTACTCTTCTGCAAGGGAAGAAAACCCATCAAATCGTCTTTAAGAAGGAAAACAGATTAACTATGTCCTTGTAATATATACCTTTATAACAGTAAATTAAAATTTTGCAAATAATTAAATAAATTTTCAAAAATCATGATTACATCTTCTAAGTTCTTATGAGCATAGATTCTTTAAATTCTTAAATTCTCATAAGTATCGATTCTTTAATTCTTTTCCTCTTCCATTTAGTATAAATTCTCCAGCCACAGCCCAGTCCTTAAGCTTGGGGCCTGACTCCCTAAACCTTGGTGGAGGTTGGTGATGGTATTAAGAAATGTCTCTTATGCCCTGAACTAGCAAAATAATTAATAGTTGCTCAAGTATCTGAAGCTTATATCTCAAACCAACACCACAGTTATCTCCACCCTTTTTGGCCTCACTTCTGCCTTAAGGCTTTTTGATGCACTGCTCGTCAGCCACTAGCAGCATTGAAATGTGATTATTATGCATATTCCTATTACCATAGTCAAAATCCATTTAGGAATGACCATATTCAACCCTACATTATTAACAAGTATACATGCAGTCACACACTTCATTCTAGTTGTTCAAGTTTTCAGGTCACTCTTGGCATGTTGACATTATATAATTGAATGATTTCTCAATATAGCTCCCATTTCCTTCAGACTCTGAATAATAAATTGGATATGCTGGCTTTAGGCAGAGGATTTTATCGGCCAATTCACCCAGTGGAAGCATATCTGGTGTCACATAATGCCATGATTACACCTACAAAATATTTAATGATTTCGATGTAGTATACTGCAAGGGGTCATGATAATAACAAAATAATTGGTCACAAAAAGATCCAGAATGAATTAATCGTACTGTATAAACTTTAGCTACTCAAATCATTTGTAGAGTAAACGTTAAATTGCTTTTTCTTGCACCTTGTGAGAGCAAAATGAACTCAAATTCAGATTCAAATATCCATGAAAGCATGCAAATGCTATTTATTATGTTATCTACATAAGACTAGGTAAGTCAACAAAGAAAAGGATTACCGAAGAAAATTATAAGATCTGAAAATATATTTAAAATCATAAAGATGTCATCTACTAGCCCTGAGGCAGAATGGTGGGTCCATTTATCATGCATGAACATCTAAGAGATTTTTAACCAGAACAGGTTGCCTGGCTTGAATTTCAAACCACCAACAAATTGATTGCTTGGTAGAAGAGTCATCTACATGGGAGCCAGAATTATCATGCAGCCATAACTTGATATAGATTAGCATATAAACAGGTTCCTAAAAAGAAACATATCTTCAACAAAATGGATAACAGAATATTCATATAACACCATCAAACAAATTGTCGGAAACTAAAGCATCATTAAAGAAGCATTTCAAGAGACACATATGCACAGCTAGACACAGGAAAGATGCAATATTATGGACCAGAAACAAAAATATGGATATCTCTCTAACCTTTTATCATCACGAGGGCATGCAAAATTAATTACAGTTTGAACACCAACAATGTCGAGCCCCTGGAAAAAAAAAAGTACCATAGATCAAAAAAATTAAATTCAATACCAGTGAGAGATAAGGCCATGGACCTGATCATCTCTGCCCTAGAATAGGAACACAGGAACTTCAATAATTTCCGAGAGCAGATGAATGTTAAGTTGCATGCATCCATTTCAAAGGAGATAATTCCTCCAGCAAAATGGATACCATGGCATATAAATATATATCATAAAGCATGCAAGGGAAAAGTAAGCGCATATGCACTATCTAGTCGAAAGGGCTATTTTTTTTTTTTTGGTGGGGTGGGGGTGGGGGGAGATCTACTTACACGAGCAGCAACATCAGTTGCAATTAGAAAATCGACTTCTTGCCTTCTAAATAGTTCCAAAGCCTACAACCATGAACAGCTCAAAATAAAGATTTGAATACATTCTATGACAATACCTTAAAAAGTGTAAGTTTTGGTTTAACCAGAAAAAGGCTAAGGCTACAACATTAGATTGATGCAAGTTCTTTCCTGAACTCCTTATAATCACTAGCAATGTATAGTAATACAAAGGCAATAATACAAAGAATCACATTCCGCATATCTAAGCTAATAACAAATAAGCAAGAATGTTGCATTTAAAAAATTCCATGGCTACTAATAACACATCCAACAAATTACAGACCTTAAATACAGTTTAGCATATGAAATGTGATTGTTGCAAGTAACAATAAAACTGAACAATACAAAAATATATACATCAAAGAATTAATTTCATTCATTCTTCTTTTTTGGCTTGGCCATTTCATTGTAAACCCAGGTTAAAAAGCTAGATCACTAGACTGAGAATGAACTGATGAAAACCCATGCATGTTATTGTAAATAGGATGGCCTATGTAGCTTTGGTCGAAAAACCTTGAAAATGGTTGAACGAGGTATCAGATCTGACACACTAAATCAGTTTCAAAATTAAATTTTGATTTAACTTGCCAAGATATGAGGAAAGCACACGAGTCAGAACTATGGAACTAATAGGCATCAGATTAATCATAAGAAATAATAAATTATTAAAGGTCCTGCTGCTCCAAGGAATTTAACATTTTGAAATGAATAAGAACACAAATGAAGTGTACAAATACCAGCCCTGAAAAGAAAATTACTCACATCAAGGCGTTGTGCTTGAGTTAGATTACCATGAAGTTCAGCAGCTTTCATTCCAGCCAGACCAAATATTATTTTTAACCTATGTGCAGCCTGTTTAGTTCCACTGCCATTAAAATGTTTTACAGAAATATGAGAACCCAGCCATTTGATATAGAAGGAGAGAAATGAAGAGATACATGTGAAGAAAAAAAAGGAGAAGAAGAAAATTTTAGTTATTAGATTGACAGCTCACGTTGCATATAATTTTAGCAACATTTAGTGAAGATAAGAAATACAACAAATTTGGGTATTGACATTTTGGCTTTATTCATCACTCTAGATACATGGAACATCAATTAGAAGAACACAAAATCAAGTTATGATAGCAGCACAAACTATGATGTTCTCTTGCCCTTAATCTTCATAAATACCTTTTATAGTTCATGCTTCATAGTCAACTCGACCATAATATTTAGCTTTATGTTACTATATATAGCAACCGCAGACCAAAAGAGTCAGATGACTAGTAGATAAATCAAACTCTGAGGTGGATTGCAATTTGCAAAGATGTTAGTCATAATTTGTAGAATAAAGACCTGAAAATGATCACTTTCTGTGTGAAGGTCTTGGAACATAGTGCAAGGAGAACTGCTTCCTGATTTACTTCACGCATACGTCGTATTCTAACTACCCTGTATAAAGAGACAACAAAGACAGAGGAGCCAGGTAAGCATATACAAGAAACTGAACAACATTGAAACATTAAAAGCTCACAGAGACAATCTGCTAAAATAATTAACAGCCTGAACAAATAATGAAAAGAACAAGTCAAGGATTTCCAGAAACCAAGCAAGAGCAAATGAAAGCATGTAGCCATGCCGTGTGAAAGGCAATCATCAGTAGAAAACACAACTCCAACTTATAAAAGCAGGCAGAACAATAACAAAGACAATTTACATCTAATTACATCTTAAGAAACAAACCAAGCCACAAAACTGCCAACTTTCTCATGCAGCTAACACAACATTCAAAAGGGAAAAAATAGAAATTCCATCATCAGAGTGATGGAAGATTGGATCATCAAACAATGAAAAAAGGATATTAACAAAGAAGCATTTCTAAGCAATGTTCAGATATTAAAAAAAAAAATGATAATGCTAATTAGAAACTCACCAGCTAAAATAATCATTCTCAGATTCTCTATTTTTCTGCACAAGTCAGCAGTTCTGAACCTAATGAGTTTCAGTGGTTGGACCAAGGTTTTAAATCCTATGGGATAAAGGTGTCTCGATTTTTTCATGGAATGGGATGCCCTGCAATCCCGTCCTATCCCGATAGCAGTCCCGATTATGCATCCCAATGGAGATCCTTCATCTTTCTCCGCTTCTTTCCCTTCTTGTTTTTTTTTCTTTCTTCCTTCTTTTCTTTTCCTTTTTCTTTTCTTTTTCTTCTTCCTTTCTTTTTTCATTTTTTCTTCTTTCTTTTCATTTTTTCTTTTTCTTCATCCTTCCTTTCCTTCTTTCTTCCTCTCTCCCTACATGGATGGGTTTCGAAGTCCCGAGCCCGTCCCAATCCCATTTTCTCTTAGGACCAAGTTGGGACGGCCAGGATGCCTCCCATCCCGTCAAGACATAAAACCTTGAGTTTGATGTCAAGAAATCTTACAATATTGAGAAATTAATCATGAGGTTCTTCTAGATATTAGCATCAGTCTTTTAATGCTGTAAGCCCTTTTGATCCAAAAATATCCTTATTTTTCTCCCATCTTACATTCCCTTCATAAATAGATACTTTCACCACCCCTCCCCTCTGACCTTCAGGGGATGTGAGAAAACAAAAGGAAACCTCAAAAATACATACCACTAAACAATGCACTAATGCATGCATAGTTATGAAAGGTATGAAGATAGCATATGAGCAATGTAAATATGGAAGGGGACCAATAGGGACAAATCATTATAAAGTTCTGTATGCAAAATTGAAGTAAAGATCCACAACCTGAACTCCATTTTTTATGTTCTACCATCCAAGCACAAGCTTCTCCCTCTCCTTAAAACTCCTATTATAGGTTTCTTCATCCTCCTCCCCCTCCCATTCCCACAATTTCCCACTCCTTTTTTCTCTCCTATCTTGTTGACGTCCCAAAACACTACTTCAAGAAGCACATAGAAGAGTATACCATAGGTTCCTAAATAAACATTTATTTGCCTTCAAGATCAACTCATAAACTTCAACCAAGGTTTGCCACACAGGCACATATTGACCGTACCTTACCAATATCAAATTGGTATGCGGAACGAGAGGCATAGCAAGTGTCCGTACGTTGAACTAGCCTCCATATCGGGAGTACCAACATAACAATAGGATGGTACCAGCAAGATTTTATGTCCCAGCAGAATAGGAGGCATCTTGGCCGTCCCGTCCCGTTTCTATGAAAAAACAAGACCAAGATGGGATGGGAACTCCAAAACCATCCATGCGGGGAAAGAAGAAGAAAGAGGAAAGAAAGAAAAGGAGGAAAGATGAAAAGGAAAAGGTGAAAGGAAAAAAGAAGAAAAATTAAAGAAAAAAAGGAAAGGAGAAGGAGAAGAAAAAGAAAGAAAGGAAAGAAGGAAGAAAGAAAACAGAAAAAAGAAAAAAAGAAAAAAAGGGATAAGAAAAAGAAAAAAAGGAAAAGAAAGAGGAAGGTAGAAGAAAAAAAAGAAAAAAAAAAAGAAAGGAAAGAAGGTGAGAGAAACAGAGGATATCTATGGGGACCACCACTAGGATAGGGTGGGACAACGGGGCACTATATTACAAATGGAGAAATCGGGACACCATCATCCCTCAGGATTTAGAACCTTGGGCACCAAAACGGGATAAAGTACCAATACGGCAACCTTGCTTCAACCCTTCATGACAAATTAACAACGGAAACTTGACTCCCATGCCAAAAGTTTGCAACCAAAAGCAGTGTCACATGGTGGTGGGAAATTAAATAGTAATTATGAAAATGACACTAGCCATGCAATAAGTAAATGATCCTCATATTAAAACATAAACCTCTAAAAGGAGAAAAAAGCTTACTCCTCAGTCAATGTAGCTGGTCGTCTCGCAAAGGGATCAGCCTGAAGGCGTACAGGTTTATTTAGTGAAAGCTTGACAAGCTGATCGACTTCTTCAGTCATAGTAGCAGAAAATAGCAAGGTTTGTCTCCGTTTAGGGCACAAGCGAATCTACATTATAAACTTGATATAAGCGATTAGGTGAAAGATAAATTTTTAACTGACAAAAAAAAAGGACTTTTTCTTACTTTTCAAAAATAAAAGTGCATATTGTTTGCCAAATATACCCGAAGTAGAAATGCAGTACAAGCAAAGTAGTAAAACTTCAATGGATGTGTTGTAAACTATCATAATCTATAAAAGACAGCATATCTGTTTCTGAGAAATTTAGAACGAAGTTCAACAAAAATAACAGTGAGAACTAAAATGCTCTTCTAAATATAGACATAATATGACAATCTTGGAGATCCTAGGAAACAAAGCAATGAATTCACAGCCCTAACTAGAACAGCTAGAACAAGGTGACAACAACAGTACCAGTTCATGAATTTCAGCACTGAAACCCAACTCCAGGAGACGGTCTGCCTCATCAAGGATGAGAACAGCAAGATCTTCAAGCCCAACTGAAACTGAATTCCGTAGATGATCTATTATTCTCCCTGGAGTAGCTACAACAATATCAGGCATTGATCTCAAGGCTGCCTCTTGCATCTGAAATGAAATAAGTTTTTTCAAAAAAATGTTGAAAAATCAAAGAAACAGTACTCCACAAGACAACACCAATGATCAGCCTTGCTTGAAAGGGGCAATTCAGTTTAAATGGAGTGTGCAACACCAGGAGGAATAAAGAACAAACATAGTGTCAATGGACATATTATAAAGAATACAAAAAGATTGATTTTTTCACACGTTAAGAACATAGACATCTATAGCTTGAAGCCATTAAGATTTAGAAGACACTATAACCACAAGATACCCATAAAGGAGAGTCTACAAATATGCCTTGACCAATGTGAAGTCAACCATCAACCATAAAGCAGCAGATCAGATTTTGTGTTCTACCCACATGCTAAGAACAGTCTTCATAGAATCTACAGCCTCCAAATGGGCCAGTAGAAGTCCCAAAATCATCAATAATCTCTGAGAGAGCAACCCAACCATGGTACTCATTGATAATATATGCAGCATCAGTTGGGTCAATAGAAAATATATGCAGACTTCTAGGCTACATTTGGAGGTTTTAGATTTAAAAATCATTGTTTTATATTTTTTTTCATGAACTTGAAATTTTTGAATTTTAAATGTTGGTACATTTAGGAGGCTTTGGTTGAGAACAAGAGAAACCTCAAAATGAAAAACTTAAAGATAGAGAAAACATGAGTCTGAGTAGAAATTCTCAACTTCATGATTCAAAGACCATTTTGGGATTTCATTGCACAATCAAACACTCCACATTACAAAATCATGATTAATAATTCAGAAAGGAAAATGAAGTATCATGATTTTCAGTATGTCCAAATGCACCCCAAGAAATAGACTTCGACAAACCTTCGTTGGAAGCCCGCCAACAACAAGGCAGCATCTGACATCAGTAAATTGAGCAAGTTTCTCTATCATACTATGGACCCTGTATTAAATTTTAAAAGGTCAGTTTCATTTAATTCTGAAAGTAAAAGAATACTCCTTATATATGATAAAAAGGATACTTTTTTATAGCATACCAAGAGAAAATGAAGATGTCATGGCTAGAGATACATATGTGGATCTACTGCAAATTTTATTGAATGTGACAATTAAACTTCTCTAGCAACATTTTTAGATTTCCCATCCATTCCCATGACAAGATAGCTTGACGTTTGAAAAGCAGATAGGTAACAAGCAACCACGGTAACATTAAGTTGCAATCTAGATAGGTAACCCATAACCACAGTAACATTATGTTGCAAAGTAGATATAAAATTTGGTTGTAAATCATGATAAGAATGTATAAAGATCACATCTATAATAATGATGGTGAAGCAACTCTCATACAGCTCAAAACCGCCTAGAGGAAAAATATGCAGGAGCAATGGATCATGCTGATCCACCTGTTTGGAATAGCCATATATCCAGTCAAACTCTAGCCAAATAATATCTATTAATTATTAATAGTTAGTGGTTTTTATGTTTAAATTATGTGTTATTAATATCAAATTTGTCTTAAGTGATTATTGCTTATGCATGTATCTCGTTTCTGAGTCATTGTTTGTCTTCTAAAAAAGTTGTAAGTGTTGATGCATTAAGACATGTACCGTCATCTTGTGTCTATATAAATAGATATGTCGAAGAAAAGAAATATAGTGAATAGTGAAGAATCCGGAATGAAATTTATCTTAATTTTTCTTTGGTTGGAATGATGGATCCCTCTAGTTCTTTCTTATTCTATCTCATTCTTTTCCATAACGTATTTTGTTCTACGCCTATGACTTCCAACATCAGCTGGTGTCAGCACATCTAATTTGGTATTTCATGCTTTCTCTTAGCCTCTCTTTGAAAAAGAAGACATCTCCATCTTAAAATCACGGTCCACAACAATAACGAGTGTGATGAACTCCTTTTACATCAGTGAAGAGTTGCTAATGTCAACATAAAGCATGCTTGGCTAGAATAGAAGTGCAGATGAAGATTGCTTTGGACAACTTCAAAACATGATATCACAATTCATGCCTGCTAGAACTTCTACAGGCGAGCAACCATCATCCTCTGAAGTCGTTCATTCCCCACAGCCATGAGATCAACTGAGGGCAAGGGGTCACTTAAGCATATTAATGCAATTAGGAATGCACCTTACAAACAACCTCATATAGTGATATCTCATACTCCTAATTCTTTTTGTAAGACTTGCATTCTGTCCTCCAACTCTTGAAACCCACAAGTTTGCGAATGAATCCGTCAATCATGATGGTCAATCATGTAGAGGCATTCAAGTCCAAGAAAATATATATAACATTCATGATGAGGATTTATGCTTTGATCCCTTAAAGGTTTTGATAGAAAAGGGAGAGTCATATTTGATAAATGGTTTTGCTTTCTTCTCACTTCTTTTATTCAAAGATTATAAAGATCCCTATATGCAAGAAGTCTACATGAGCTCATCATTTGTGACTACTGCATCCTTGTTTGATTTAACCAAAATCTTGAGGAAGAAAAAAAATCAAGAGTATGTTGAATAAAATTATATGGGGTTATATCAATTATGAATGAAGATGGTCAATGAGATGTGCAAGAAGAAAAGATTGAAGGCAACACAATGGAAGACATTTATAGGCCTACAATCAAGTTCTTAACAATGCTTTGAACTCGAGGATGAGTTCCATGCAGCAAAAGCACCTAACATAGGAACTGTGGATCATGTTGATCAACCCATTTGATTAGCTTTATATCCTATCAAAATCTAGCCATGCAAAATCTATTAATAATTAATAGCTGGTGGTCCATACTCGGAATATGTTTTATTAATGTTGAATGCATCTTTTACACTTACTAGGCTTTATTAATTATTGTTTATGCATGTTTCTCTTAAGGTTTGTGAAGTCATTATCGTTTGTCCTCAAGACAGTTACAAGCAAGGACAGCCAAACCATCCCAAACCGGGTCGTTTGGGGCTTACTGAACCAACCTGGCCAAGAACAGGGATGGTTTAATTACCCAGTTCGGCCCCAGGTGAGAACCAGCTTGAATCGTTTGGCTCCGCCTGGTTTTGACACATTTCAAGCTATTTTGGACCGAACCAAGAGGTTCAGTGCTTTATAAATGAGTCCAAGCCATCTCCCCTCCCACCCCAATCCTCCTCTCCCCTCCCACCCCAATCCTCTCTCCCAATCCCCCCTCTCCCTCTCTGATCCTTATCTCTCACAAGTCGCAACTCCCCTTGTCATTATCATTGCTTGGGTAGGGTTCCATCACTGCTATCGTTGATGATAACAACAGTGACAATGATGACCACGGACCACCAGTACACTCTCTCCCTCCCTCAGCTCTCTCCTCCCCTCACCCCCTCCCCCTGCCCCTCCCCCTCCCACCCCTTAGTCCCGGTATGCCTCAGTTGGTACAGTACATACTAGTACCATCCACACTGATAATCGGCCGGTACGACCCTCGGTAGAAATTTGGCGAACCTAGGCTATAAACACTATTAGCTATGACATGTAAGGTCTACCTTAGGTCTATATAAATAGACAGGCCTATCTTGGTTATAGGCTTGATTAAAGAATCTGGAATGAAATTTGTGTTGATGTTTCTTTAGTTTTAGTGGTGGATTCCCTCAAGCTCTATCTTCTCATTCTATCTTATTCACTTCCATCTTGTAGTTTCTTCTACTTCTGTAACTTCTAATGTCATGCAATATCTAGCAAGTAAATAAACAAATATATATTAATTCCAGCATAAAATGTCATCAAAAAATGTAATCCATTTGCACCTTCATGCACCATGCGCACTTTTGAGTGAACTAGGAGAAGAAACCAAGATATCAAATAGTGCATATAATCAGGAACATGCTCTATCCAAGTGGGTGAATTATTGACTATGAGAACTATGGACTTAACTACCATATAACACAGGTTCATACCAGCACCAATACAACACATGGTATTACATCTCACTTTTCCTGTGCCTACACCAATAGGCATATCATGTGCCAGAATGGTATTGGTAATTAGACTTTAAAACTTGATCAGAATTTTATTGACAGAACCATAACTACTGTATTTTTTTAATAACTACAATATCTTGGTGCATACTTGGATTCCTTCAAATTTGATAAAATAATTATTTCCAACAGAAGACACAAGGGAGATCAGAAAATCCCTAGCTCCTTGAGCACATAGGTTTTTGGCAACAGTTACAAATCTAAAGAAAAATTATTAAACTATATTGTTGTCTGATAATGGTGGCAGAACTTGATGGTTTTTTTTTTAATTAGTGATTAATGAATATAATTTCGAATTTCAAATCAACATAATTCTAGGTTTTCAGAGTTTCACAAGCAACTTCTAATTTATGGAAAGTCAAAAGTGTTATGAGTTATGACATGAACCTTCTGCAGAAAATGTGCCTCATACGGTTATTTCATTATACTGCTCAGCTTAATGTTGGTGCTTCAAGGATTAAGGCATTCAAGGGCATGAATAAAGCTTTAGGCTTTCAAAAAGAATAAAGATCAGGTTTTTGCCAAAAGAAATTATATCATATCCCACGCATGCATTTTGCCTAGGAAAAACCTGATATTAAAATTTAACTAGTTTTGGACATGTCATTTACATGAGAAATTTCCATTCATTACTTTGGTTGGCTATTTGGCTGTATAAAGGTTCACCGTAGATACTGGATCCCATATTGATAGCATCCTATTACAGTGTTGGTACGTGGTTCAATATGGCACAAGACAACGTATCGAGTGTCGGTACGATACGAGATGACTTACTGGTTCAGTACCAGTACAGTACATCCTATACAGGGCAGTACAGCAGATCACAGGCTGTATTTTCCCTGCTTTCTCAACATGAATGATCAAATGTTAAAAGATGAATCGAAAAAGCCAAGCGCACAACACAGATAGTAGGCATGCAAGTAGGACAAATTCATGTAAAATGTTGAAAGTTAGATTCAGAAGAAAGAATAAATGTTAGAACTACCCAACATACCCAGAACTGCCACCCTTTTAACAGTTACAGCTTTCCCAGAACCCAATTATGCGACGCACAACACATATGTCAAGCATAAGAGATAGACAAAATACATCTATGTTTCTGACATCAGAACAATGCATGATTGTAAAGATAACCCAACATTCCCCAGAACTCCTAACCTTAGACAGGGACATGAGATGACAAATCAATAATGAAGCTTCAAACTCATAAAAAAAGCAAAGAAAAGATGGAACTTACAAGTGTGACAAATTAAAAATAAAGTTAACAAACACTTAAAAAAATAAATAAATAAACTACAAGACTTACTGTGCAGCTAGCTCTCTGGTTGGAGTAAGAATGAGCACCCTGATTGCACGGACACGCTTGGGCCGGAAAAGCAAACGCTCCAGCACAGGTAAGGTGAATGCAGCTGTCTAAATTAAGAGAAGTGAAAATGAGGCTGAAAACAAAAATACATAAACAATATATAGATAAACTGCCAATCAATATATATTGAAGTTACCTTTCCAGAGCCTGTAATGGCGCTACCACATATATCACGGCCAGTTAATGCTAACGGTATGCACGCAGCCTGCATTAAGCAGATTACATATTAACATAATCAAACAAAATTAAGACAATAGCAATCACATAAATAACAAAACAATAGATCTAGAAAGATTGTTTAACTCATAGCAAAATTTATTTTGCATAACCAAGAAGAAATACTCAAGGCCATGGTGTAAGGCAGCGAGAGAACTAAAATTCCCAGGGTTTATAGGCTGAATTACACACTAAATTGCAGGGTTTTTTTTAAAATGAAATTTGGAAATATTAAGACATAAAAATTATCATAAGAGGCATT
>NC_025996.2:7667418-7695761 GCF_000442705.2 Elaeis guineensis | reverse complement strand
CCTGTCACCTCCGTGCGAGCGCTCCCAGCAGCGCTCCCACAGGGAGGAGGAGGGACGACCACGGCGCGATGACCGACGGTCCCAGCGGCCCTCTCCTTCCCCATTGGAACGGGCAAGGAAGGAGAAGCGGCCGCGCACACCGTCGGCCTCTCTTTCAGAATCTTCCGAAGGCTCCACCCCTGGGGTCTCCCAGCATCGACGAGCGGACGACTACGAGCGACGGTTCGAGGAAATCGACCGTCGACTCGCCCAATTGCAGGTGGACGGTCAGAAGTCTTCGAACAACGTCGACTTCCAGACCGCCCAACCTCTCTCCCGACTGGTCCTCGACGAGCCGATTCCCAGTCGGTTCAAGATGCCGCACGTGGAGCCATACGATGGCTCCACCGACCCAGTCGACCATCTCGAGAGCTACAAAGCTCTCATGACGATTCAAGGGGCAACCGACGCTCTTTTCTGCATCGGCTTCCCCGCCACGCTCCGCAAGGCTGCCAGGGCTTGGTACTCCGGTCTTGATCGGGCAGTATCCATTCCTTTGCGCAGCTCGAGCACTCGTTCGTGGCCCATTTCAGCACCAGCCGAAAGCCGCCGCGAACGTCGGACAGCCTTTTCTCCCTCAAGCAGGGAGAAAACGAGACGCTCCGACACTTCGTGGCGCGATTCAACGCGGCCACGCTCAAGGTCCGGGACCTCAACGAAGACATGGCTGTTTCAGCCATGAAGCGGGGCCTGAGGTCGTCCCGATTTACTTATTCTCTGGACAAGACCCTCCCCCGAACATATGCCGAGCTACTGGAGCGCGCATACAAGTATATGCGCGCGGACGAAGGAGCGTCCGACCGACGCTTGGCCGAGCCCAGGGGTCCGAAGGAGAAGCGGAGAAAAAGTCGGGAGCCCGCCGGACCAAGCAGGCCCCCGACCAATAGTCGGCTTTCTCCACCCCGACAGATCCAAAAATCGCCCCGTCGACAGACTCCAAGGCCGGTGCGTCCCAGGTATGACTCCTACACTCCTCTCTCCGCTCCCCGTGCGCAGATCCTGATGGAGATCGAGGGAGAAGAATACCTGCGACGGCCTCCGCCTCTGAAGGCAAAGGGCCTCGACCATCGGAAGTACTGCCAGTTCCATCGGAGCACGGCCACGACACCGAGCGGTGCATCCAGTTGAAGGATGAGATCGAAAATCTCATCCGCCGGGGGTATCTCGGTAAATTTGGAAGGGTCCGCCGACCCAACCGATTGCCGATCGACGCCCCCAGCCGACTGAAGAGGCGCCGACTAACCAGCCGACGGTCGAGTCATCAACATGATCTCCAAGCGGCTGGGATCGGGACGTCTACAGGAGGGGAGCCGACGAAAAAGCCGCACCCGGACGACGTAATCACCTTACAGAAGACGACGTTCGGGACATCCAGACTCCCCACGACGATGCTGTTGTTGTGTCGGCGACAATAGCCAATTATGATGTAAAACAATTTTTGTTGATAATGAAATTCGACAAATATTTTGTTTTACTCGACCTTCTCCCGAATGCGACTGTCAACTGACCGACTTAGGAGGATCCCTGTGCCCCTGATCGGCTTTGCCGGAGACACCGTCACGACAGAGGGAGAAATTACCCTGCCCGTGACGGTCGGCACCGAACCACGGCAAAGCACGGTCTCCCTC
This sequence comes from Elaeis guineensis, assembly GCF_000442705.2. NCBI lineage: Eukaryota > Viridiplantae > Streptophyta > Magnoliopsida > Arecales > Arecaceae > Elaeis > Elaeis guineensis. The sequence goes on along the minus strand of NC_025996.2, from coordinate 7,694,094 downwards.
ACTTTCGCGGTCGCCCAAGTTCTTCGGCCTACAACGCCATACTCGGACGACCCAGATTGAACGCCCTCAAGGCGATCGTCTCGACGTACCATCTCCTTGTTCGATTCCCGACCAAAAACGGAGTCGGGGAGATGCGCGGAGATCAATAGCTCGCTCGGCGATGCTTCCAAATCTCCGCTCAAAGCACGGGACGAAGGATCCTCTGACAATCGACAAACTGGACCAAAGGGAGGAGGAAGAACGGGGTTTGCCCGCCGAGCAGCTCGAGGCAATCCCGATTGGAGAAAATCCCGACAGGAAAGTTTGGGTCGGGTCTCAATTGCCCGACACCGAACGTCACCGACTGGCGGAGCTGCTGACGGCCAACGCCGACATATTCGCTTGGTCGGCAGCAGATATGTCGGGCATCCCTCCAGAAATAATTACTCACCGACTCAACATCGACCCGACGATGAAGCCGGTGAGGCAGAAGAAAAGGTCCTTCGCCCCAGAGAGGCAGAGGGCCATCGACGAAGAAGTGGACAAGCTACTCGAAGCAGGCTTCATTCGGGAATCTACGTATCCCGACTGGCTCGCCAATGTCGTCATGGTCAAGAAAGCCAACGGGAAGTGGAGGATCTGCATCGACTATACCGACCTCAACCGAGCCTGCCCGAAGGATAGCTTCCCACTTCCGAAGATCGACCAGCTGGTGGATGCGACGTCCGGATTTCGACTGCTCAGCTTCATGGACGCCTTCGCCGGGTACAACCAGATCCGGATGGCGCCTGAAGACGAGGAGCACACCGCGTTCGTAACTCCCAAGGGCCTCTACTGTTATCGGGTGATGCCCTTCGGATTGAAGAACGCCGGCGCCACCTACCAGCGACTCGTCAATAAGGTCTTCAAAGACCAGATCGGGCGTAACATGGAAGTGTACGTGGACGACATGCTGGTAAAGAGCACGCAGATCCCGGACCATGTTCAGGATCTCGAGGAGACCTTCTGCACCCTTCGACGACACCGAATGAAGCTCAACCCGACCAAATGTGCTTTCGGGGTGACCTCAGGGAAGTTCCTCGGATTCCTCGTTTCTCAGAGAGGGATCGAGGCCAACCCTGAGAAGATAAAGGCAATCCTCGACATGCGTCATCCGAACACCAAGAAGGAGGTCCAACAGCTGAACGGAAGAATCGTCGCTCTTAGCCGATTCATTTCCCGGTCGGCTGAAAGGTGCCTCCCGTTCTTCAAGACTCTGCGTCAGGCGAACGGCTTCTCTTGGTCGGATGAGTGCGAACAGGCCTTCGAAGACCTGAAAAGGTACTTGGCTTCCCGCCGCTGCTCGTAAAGCCGCAAGTCGGGGAGACCTTGTATCTCTACTTGGCCACATCTTCCGAGGCGATCAGTTCGGTGCTTGTTCGGGAAAACGAGTGCCGAACTCATCAGCCCGTCTACTACACCAGCAAAGTGCTCCACGGTGCCGAAGCCAGATACTCGGAGACTGAAAAGATGATTTTCGCCCTGACCGTCTCCGCGCAACGGCTTCGACCATACTTCCAGGCCCACGCCATCGTGGTACTCACCAACCAGCCCCTGAGGGCCATACTGCACCGACCCGACACATCCGGACGACTCGCTAAGTGGGCGATGAAGCTTAGCGAGTTCGACATTCAGTACCGGCCAAGGCCTGCCTTGAAGGCCCAGGCCTTGGCCGACTTCATCGCCGAATGCCCGACGACCGACCGAGGGTCGGGAGCTGAAGGCCCGGGACGAGATTCGGTCTCTGAGCCAGACCCGATCTCCACCTGGGTACTCCACATCGACGGAGCCTCCAACGCTCAGGGAAGCGGGGCCGGGCTCCTGCTCACGAATTCGGATGGGGTAGTCACCGAATACGCCCTCCGGTTCGACTTCAAGGCCTCCAACAATCAAGCCGAATACGAGGCGCTCCTCGCGGGCTTGAGGATGGCGAAGGAGCTGGGCATCGACAGCCTCCGGGCATTCTCCGACTCTCAGCTGATCGTGGGGCAGGTCAAGGGCGACTTCGAGGTGCGAGATCCGACCATGGTCAAGTATCTTCAGAAGGTGAAGGACCTCGTGGCACGCCTCGAGTATTTCGAGATCTCCCACATCCCCAGGACGGAGAATGCCCGCGCCGATGCTCTCTCCAGATTGGCAACGTGGCCTATGACTCTTTGGGTCGGACGTTCGTCGAAAATCTCCAGCAGCCGAGCATCGATCGGGTCGAAGAAGTGCAGCAGCTAACGTCCGAACCAAGTTGGATGGACCCGATCATCCAGTACCTGACCGACGGGACCAGTCCCGAGATCCCGCGGAGGCCAAGCGACTCCGATGGTCGGCGTCGCAATATGTGATCATGGACGGCCGACTCTACAAAAGGTCGTTCTCCCTCCCTCTGCTCAGGTGCTTGGGGCCGACCGACGCCGACTACGCTCTCCGAGAGGTTCACGAAGGAATTTGTGGGAATCACTTGGGGGGCAAGTCCTTAGCCTTCAAGGTCTTGCGACAAGGCTACTACTGGCCGACCATGAAGAGGGATGCGGCAGAGTTGGTCCGGAGGTGCGGCCATGCCAAAAGTATGCCAATATTCAGCACCAACCGGCCAGCCAAATCGCTCCCATTGTCGCTCCGTGGCCCTTCGCTCAGTGGGGAGTCGATATTCTCGGCCCATTCCACCGGCGTCGGGCCAGAGGAAGTTTATCGTTGTCGCCATCGACTACTTCATGAAGTGGGTCGAGGCCGAACCCTTGGCGCAGATCACCGAGCGGAAGATGGAGGACTTCATCCAAAAGTCCATCATCTTCAGGTTCGGATTGCCGCACACCATCATCACCGACAACGGACGGCAATTCGACAACCAAGACTTCAGATATTCTGCGCCAGGTTCCACATCCGCACGACTAACTTCAGTCGGGCACCCACAGTCCAACGGTGAAGTTGAGGTGACCAACCGAACCTTGCTCCATGGACTCAAGACCCACTGAACGAAGCCAAAGGTCTCTGGGTCGACGAGCTGGGCTCCGTTCTGTGGGCTTACCGAACGACCCCCCGCATCCCGACCGGGGAGTCGCCGTTCAGTTTGGCCTACGGGACAGAAGCTATGATCCCGCTCGAGATTGGCCTGCCATCTTCAAGGGTCGAACAGTACCAGGAGCCGGACAACTCCGAGAGTCGGAGGGCCGACCTGGACCTCCTCCCCGAACTGCCAGATGAGGCTCAAATCCGAATGGCTTCATACCGACAGAGGGTCGCCCGGTACTACAACGCCAAGGTCAGACCAAAGCTCTTAGGCCTGGGACCTAGTCTTGAGGAAGGCAGAAGTGTCGAAGCCCTTGGACCAAGGGAAGCTAGCTCCCAACTGGGAAGGACCCTACAAGGTTGCTGACACCTTCGGGCCGAGAGCCTATCGGCTGGAGACCCTTGAGGGGAAGCCCATTCCCCGGACTTGGAACGCCGACAATTGAAGCTGTATACCAGTGAATTTTGTAATTCCATGTCGGAATACAAGTTCAGTTTGAAAAATCGGAGTTCTAACTCTTCGACTAGTGATCGGCGCTCAGCCCTGACGCATCAACGTGGCCTGGCACCGACGCACATCGGGCCCTTACACGGACCGATGCATCTACAATGACGGGAGTCGACACTCCTTCGACGACTCGTCGGACCTTCACAAGGGCCGACGGACTTACAAACGGGAGTCGACACTCCTTCGACGACTCGTCGGACCTTCACAAGGGCCGACGGACTCTTATGAACGGGAGTTACACTCCTTCGACTTTCGGCAACACATCCGCCCCAAAGGCCGATGCAGCTGTTGCGACGGGAGTTCATACTCCTTCTACGATCGAATTTTCGGGCAGAATCCATCGGCCGACAGGCCGATCGGGCCCCGACCGAAGAAAGGCTAAAAGCCCACGCGACTATTGTCGCGACTTCCGACCAGGCTACGGCCGGTCGAGGGATATTCGGCTTACCACCGTCTATCACACGACGCGACCTTAGTCGCACCCACTACTTGCCGACCTACCAACGGCCGGCTGAACGACATTCGGCTTGCCACCGTCTGTCAAAGGGCATAGAACCCGATGCAAGAGCATGGGGACCCGACTTACTATCGTTCCCCCGACACTGCACCGGACGACGATCGACTAAATGCATCTATGGAAGTCCGGCTCCGAACCTTTGTCGGGTTCGGTCGGCTCCCGACTCAATAGATGCACCCGACTGACGGCTTCGACTATTGGAAGCCGACCTAAAGTCGGGACCCATTCTACTCTCAGGACTGCGCAAGTTGTCGGAGTCCTACCGACTCACGTGAGTTAGTGGCTTACTTAAGTTAGCGACTAAAGTTCGATATCACAGTTATAGTCGGCATTACAAACAGAAGAGAAAGAAAGAAGTTTCATTCATTGAGGAAAGGAAATTACAGAGTCGGGTCGAAGCCCGATTACATGTATTTTCAAAAAGACAAAAAGTAAAGATGGTCGGCAGGGCCGATCACCGTCCTAGTCGATCTCTTCGACCGACGGAGGATCGGGGATGATCGGCGTCTCGGCCATAAGCGGCGCTGGGTCGGCCGCCGAGGGATGGGCTTCGGTCGGCAAAGGAACTTCGGTCGGCACCTGCTCTGGGATGGCCTCCTCCACCACGATGACGCCTCCCGACGGCTGGTCGGCCATCTCCTCCGTTCCTTCTCCTTCGGCTCCTTCCTCCTCGGCTAGCGGCGGGACGACGCGGCTGACGTCCAACTCCGGGTACAAGGCATGGACGGCGTCCCGACCGTCCTCAACCCGACCCGGTATGAGGCGAAGCCCGATTCGAGCATCTCCTCCCGGTATCGGTCGGAGGACCGGAAGTCCTCCACCGCCCGATCGGCCGACTCCCTCACCGACATTGCCTCATCCTCAGCTCGGGCGAGCTCCTGCCTCGCCGACTCCGCCTCGACCTTCGCCATTTCGGCATCGATCTGGGCGATGGACAGCTCCTCTTCGGCTTCCGCGAGCTTCTCCAGGCTGACCCGAAGTTGCTGCGTTCCCCTTGAAGTTCGGCAGTTGCGCCATCCCGTTCACGTCGAAGACGATGCACGGCCCGACCTTTGTGCCTGGCCTCCTTCTTGGCCGACTGTAGTTCGGACCCAAGCCGGGAGACCTCGTCGACTAACTTGGCCTCCCGATCGGCCGACTGCAGGAGTTGTTCGGCCAACATCGCCCTCTCAGCTTCGGCCGCCGCCGACTTCTCTTTGAAGGCTGCCCGAACGTTGCCGAACCTTCGGTACCCGGCCTCAAGTTCGGACATTGTGAAGATCAGCTGTCAACCAAAAAGCTTCGTCAGAATCGCACGACAAGGAAAATTTCTAAGTCGAAGGAAAGGTGACCCGAAGCTTACCTCAACCATCGTCGGGTAGAACCGCGACAGCATCTCGGTCACCTGCCGAGACCGCAGCGATTCTACGTCGGCTGGGAGGAGAATCCCTTGGCACAACCTCCTCGCAAGGTTGTGGTCGGCCAACACCGACGCACCCTCAGGGTAGTATGCGCTGGGAGGCATTGAACGGCTCCCCGACCTATCCTCCTCCTCGGGCTCCATCGGGGCTTTCCCCCGATCAGCTGCCCCGACCGACGGGCTGGCAGCGACGGCACGCTGGAGTTCGAGCCGGCGCCCCCCGTTGCGCCAGCGGACGCCGCCGGATGATGTTCGGTTTCCCGAACGTCATCCGGCTCCACCCGCACCGGCGAAACCACCGATATTTCTTCGGCCGCCTCCTCAGTCGGCCTCTCCTCAGCTGGGACCGTCGGAGCCATGAGGGCTATGACCGGCTCCGACTGATCGGTCGCCGACGCCTCGACGGTTGGCGGAGCTGGGGTTGGTTTCTTTGCAGGGCGCGAAGGGCCGGCCCCCGACGCTGGCCTCTTCCTCATGGCGAACTGCCGAATTTCGGCATCAGTCGGCCTCATCCTCGGTGGTGTCCCTGCAATACCGACAAGAGAGTTAAAGGCTGGACCAAAAGCCGACCAAAAGATGAACAAAAAGGAAAGCCGGAGGATCGGGCGATACCTATTCGGGGGACCAGACTTAAGCCGGCGTCATAGAGAGCTTGTTCGGTAACAAGCTCCCTCTGCTTCGGTACCGACATGTCCTTCAGTCGGTGGAAGTCCTCCCGGTCGTCCGCATCCATCCGACTGTTGTCGTTGGCCTCTGTTCGGGGTATACCCCAACGAGAAGGAAAGCCCCAAGAAGAAGAGGAGGAAACAAAGAAAAACTGGTTCTTCCATCCATGAATGGACGACGGAAGACCAGTTATGAAAGCGAGACCCTTCCGGGGGTTGAAGAGCCACCACCCTCGGGCTTTAGGGTGGGGTCGGAGCACAAAGAAGGCCCAGAAGAGTGAAACGCGGGGGTTGGTCGGCAAGAGCTGACACAACAACGCGAAAGAAATGATTAACCGAACAAAGTTCGGCGCCAGTTGCGCCGGACAGAGTCCGTAGTAATCAAGTAGATTCCGGACGAACTCCGGAATCGGAAGTCGAAGACCTGCGCGAAGGTCTTCAACGTACAACGCCAGATCGCCAGGCGGAGGGTTGTTGACCCGACCGCCGGCCCCTGGAGCGGAGAGCCGAAACTGCTCCGGGATGCGATAGTGCTCCCGAAGCTGATCGACGTTCGGCCCCGAAAGCGAGGAGGCCTCATCTTCCGGAGCCGATCGGGAGTCGTCGGTCGGGTTCCCCGACCGAGCTCCCTGAGTCGGTTTCCTGGTCATTATGCAGGGACCGAAAGAGAAGAAAGAGAAGAAAGGAAGGAAGAAGGAGAAGGGGGGACCACGAACCGGATGGACCCTCCGCAAGCAAAGAAGAGCTCTGCCCGCGACGACTGAAAAATCGCCCGGACAGAGTTTCCCCAGCGAAATGTTGCAAATGTGGGTCAGGGTCCGGGAGGTCCTATATATATAGGGCCGACCGACGGCCGAGATCCTTCCGCGCCGACCGAAGACCTGCAGATGCGCGACGCGTGGCGCCCACCGGTTGGCGGAGGATTCGGCGCGCCCCGCCCCGGGACGGCCGCACCGCCCGCATTAAATGCCGGAGGGGGCGCCGGCCAACCACCTTGACACGCGGCACGCGGGGCGCGGCCCTGCATTCACGCGCCCGCGCCGGTTCGCGTTTTTGATGGGACGCCTGACAGCGGCCCTCTCTCCCGCGATCGGCGCTGAATATCCGATCGACTGATGCCGTATCGTCCGGCGCCCGATCTTCTGACACCGACGTAACGACTGACGACAACAAGACGTGGCGTCTGACACCTGACGCCGACGTGACTTCTGACATCGACTGGACATCCGGATCGCTGGCATTCATGAGGCGTCTGACATCGGATCATCCGGCAGTACGGTCGGATCTACACGTGCGACAAATCCACTCCCAGTCGTCCGGGATTGCTGCCCGAATGGAAGCATCGGCCTGCTCACCACCCGACTTGGGAGTGGAGGGGGGCAACTGTTGGGGGATACCCGCCGACCGCTACCGGAGGGCCCGACCTACCGGAGGGCCCGACCGACCTGACGGCCCGACCGCCCGACCGACTGTCGGAGGGCCCGACCGCCCGACCGGCTGACGGCCCGACCGCCTCCGACGGACGACTCCGACTGGCCGATAGACCGACTGACAGTCGGTCGGGGCGACCGACTGACGGATGCCATCAGCGGTTAACTACCGACCAGTCTACGGCCCATCGCCGGCCGGGGGTATGTCGGGCGTATCCATCCCGACCGACTGAACCCCGAGGTTCTATGGCCGACTTACATGATGCTCGCCGACCAATGGAGGGGCCTGACACCACTTAGCTGGCTACCGACTTTGGGTCGGTCGGCTCCTCCAACCACCGTACAGCCGCCAGACGTTGTCAGCTCTGACACGGACATGCGGCACAGTTACCTAGGGGCATTGTCCCGCCGAGAGCCGGGTCAACCCTGGTGATTAGACGGCCACACGGCGACATGACGTTTTCACGGCGGCTCTGACAGCCCACAGTGAGTTGACAGTTCCTCACTTGTCCGCGCCATTAATGACGGCGCCATACCTAGCTCCACTATATATACCGGGGAAGACAACAATGCAAAGGATCGATCCGCCCGTCTCTCCCACATACGCAGGCTCGCTCCTCTCCCTCTCTCTCTCTCTCTCTTCTTCAAAGCTCTCTGTCTGCATTTCACTGTTGCCCAGTCACCTCTCTGACTTGACCGTCGGAGGGTCCCCGCCGGAGCCGCCTCCGGTCAGTGCGGACTTCCTTTTGCAGGTGCACGCTTCCCGACGATCGGGCGACGAGGCGATTGGCCGCAACAATACCCATTTTATTCCTAATGAAATGTGTGACATGGTATTTTCCACCGTTTTCTCAAGATTGTTCTAGATAGCAGATCAGCTAACAATTCCCATATATTTCAGCTCATTAAACTGCACAATTTTCCTCAAAAAGAGTGAATATGAAGTATTCGATTACCATCAACAAAGTTCAGTTTCTGAAACTTTTAAGCCAATCTTAGGTTTTTCTTTTTCCTCTAAAAAAAAAAAAAATCAATGTACTCGATGTTAGAAGTTGAGAACTGCTGGCTGCTGCTTAGTCCTTGAAGTTTCCCACAAGGCAACAACCTATTGAACATGGAATAGAAGTTAAAAAAATGATGGCATATCTCTCCTTTCCAACAAAATTATGCAGAGGTTTACACTGAAACAAAGACGTAAAAACGCTATTAAAAATAAAGTCATCTTCCACCCTGCAAGGTCTGATGTAGCAATCTGCATAATGACTATAACCAATTTACACACTGTTTCTATTACACAATCAGATGAAATGCACATAAAGATCATTCATAAAATGGCGTGGGAATTGTGGACAGAGGCTTGATATTAGCAGAGCTAAAATAATAAAGTTTCAATTCCCATGGATAGAGAGATGCTGAAACAGAAAAGAGAAGTGGCTACATTGTTATTAGGGAGCCGAGCAGAATGTAATCTAATGATATTGAGCCAGTTGCCTTCATCTGGTTTCCAATGTGTCTTCCATAGAAGGGCCTTTTTTTTTTTTTTATGCGGTACAAAAATCCAGGAACCTAAGCTTGGTAGCTAGTTAGGAAAGAAAAGTGAAACGCATACCTGAAAGAAGACGCTCACCAATTTTTCTCTCTTTACCCCTAAAGATAAGAGCATCACGTTCAACAGTTCTACCCAGCTCATAAAACATCTTTAATACTAATTTTTCACTCCCCTACTCAATAGATTGGGTGGTTTCCTTCTCTTTTCTTTAAAACGAAGAAAAAACTGCACTTGCAATCACGCTTGCTAACAGGCCAGTTCCTATTGCAGACTTCCTAAAAACTCTGAAAAGTTTGGGTAATAGTCTCATTTTGATTAGTAATGGTATCAAATCAATTTCGACACTTTTGTATGGTGGATTATTGGTGATGCAGCGTCCTGTGATTCATAAAATTATAAATTTGGAATTCGTTAGTTTCCGAGCATTCCACAGTGAGGAATCAAGTGGTTGATCACCTCAGTTTCCAAGCTAATTGGGCTAGCGGCTCAGTCCCATGGCTCTCTCTTTCCTAAAGAACCAACTGGGCTTGGGACCTGGAGAGATTATTTTCTTGGGTTGAAAGCAAGGACAGTGACCCGTTCTTTCCTGAAAACGGAGAAAAAAAGAGTTTGATTCTTAGGTTGCTATTTTGGTTTACAAGGCAACATAGGTTTTATTTTAGGATAAAAGTTGAATTACATAATTGTAAGCTGATGTTTAACTTTAAGGCATATTTGGTTGAAGAGAGTTGAGTTCTGCAATGAGAGTGAAAATACGTAACTCCCATTCTAGCATTTTGGTTACGAAAAATTCTATTCTTATTCAAATTCTAAAGAAGGATAAAAAAATCATTCAAAATCGAATCTTTATTCTCCTCTAGCATTCAAATCCATTCTGATTCTAATTCTAAATATGGTTATAAACCAAACAAATCAACGGATATAGCCATTTTGATTCTCATTTCAATTCATTCGGGCTTCAATTCTAATGGCAAACTAAACACATCCTTATTATGTTGAGTAAAGTTTCCTTATGCACAGAAGACAATCGAAGGAGAAAATTATAGAAACAAGGTAACTGGTAAGCAAAATACAGTGCATGATTTCAAATGGAGGCAATGATACTATAAAAAAATTAGGAGATTTTCTTTTTTTTTTTTTTTTGGAGATATAAAAAGAGGTCATATGCCATAAAAAAAAAAGATAATAATTATAAATGAAGAAAATAAACTCCAACACTATCTGTCGATGCCAGAGTTTTTATTTGTACTGTCAGTATAGAATAGGAGAACTTTTGATAGATGCTGGAATTAGTGGTGGATCATAAGAGGAACCAACGGGGCCACTACCCCTCAAAAAATTTTGAAATATTTATTATTTATATATTTATATATATATATATATATATATATATATATATATATATATATGATAGTTCTCTCAATATTTTAGTCTTACACACATTACGAATCTATTAATTTTAAAAAAATTATATAATTAATTTATATATTAATTTTTTATTAAAAATAATAAATTTATTAAATAAATAATTGTTGTTTATTTATTCTTCAATTTTTTTATTTAAAAATTTCTTGTTAAACAGTGGTTTTATAATTTTTTTATTTTGATAATAATTTTAGATATATATATTTTTATTTTATTATTTATTATAAAATATTTTATTTAAAAAATTATTAATAAATTATTATTTTATCTCTCCAATATTTAATGTCAGGCTCCGCCGCTCGTTAGACTAGGGAGAATAAGATGACTATAATGGTGCTGGGCTGGAAATAGGCCATGGCCCAGACCCATTTCCAGATTTACTGATGGAGCCCACTGTGATTCAACAAGACGACGCACCTCGGACCACGGCACCAACCCAACATTTTCTCACCCCTTTCCTTTTCTCTTTCCGTCTTTTTTTGGCGTTTCCCACGAAGCCGGACGAGGCGAAGCCCCTCGCGTCGCCCGTCCGATCCCCGGACCCTTCATTTTCCTCCGTCCATCTCCCTTCTGTCATTATTTTTCGTCGCTTCTTCCATTAGATAGCGAGTCCAAATCAAGCCGATCGCGAATGGAGGGGTAACGGAGCTTTCCCCGTTTCCAAGACTGCGAGGATTTCGAACGGCAGAAGGGGGAGGAAATAGTTAGGGTTTTGATCTCGTTTTCCATCGCCAGGTTCGTTGCCCTCTTCCGCCCTATTTTATCTGAATCTAATATTCTTCGAATTCATCGACGGAAACCCTAGATCTTAGAACCCGTTTTGATCCGAAAATTTGTTTATTTGAGACGGATTTTGCACTGGGCTATGTGTTCTTGATTCAATCATCCTTCTACCTTTAATTTTTTTTTATTTGAGTATGTGTTATTTACGGTATTTGATTTAGTAATTTCTTGGAAATTAGGTCCAAAAGGCTTAGTCTAGGATTTTGAGGTGCTGGATCTTTGAAGTCTGATGGAAAACGGGGAGAATCGGTTGGGAGAGATGAAGATGGCTTCAGAGGATGGGGCCTCGTTGCCGAAATCGGTAGATGGAGTTGCTGGTGGATCCGACGGGCCGAAGGATGAAGCGAAGGATTCTGAAGAAAACGAGGTTTTTGAGGAGGCGATGGAGCCGCCACAACAGGAGCGGTCTGATTCGCAAGATTTTGCGGGACATAAAAGGGGGATTGTGGAAGTACCTCACTGTGAGAAGGGACATGTGGGTCCTGACGAACAGGAAACGATTGGTCTGGAGAAGTATGATGAAGGAGGAGATATGCAGGTAAATGATCGGAGTGCTGATGAACAAGAAATGGTTGATACCGAGAATTTTGTTGGGTCAACAGATGCTTTGCTGAATGATCAGAGTTCCGAGAAACAAGAAGCACGTTTTTCTGAGAAGTTTGATGAGTCAATTGATGCCCAAGTAAATGATCAGAGACATGAAGAGCAAGGGACAACAGAGATGGAAGCTTCTACAGAGTCAGATCATTCTCTTCCTCTCAAACAAGTAGAAGACAGGAAAGAAGCCATGCCTACTGAATTGAATGGTTCTGAGAAGTTTGATGAGTCAATTGATGCCCAAGTAAATGATCATAGTTATGAAGAGCAAGGGGCAACAGAGGTGGAAGCTTCTGCAGAGTCAGATCATTCTCTTCCTCTCAAACAAGTAGAAGACAGGAGAGAAGCCATGCCTACTGAATTGAATGGTGTGGAAGCAGATGATGTTATCAGTGAAAATGTAGGAGATGTGGTAAAAGTTTCTTCTATTCCTGTGAATGATGGAGAAGTGATTCTTGAGGATAGCAAAGAAGAGTTTGTTGATGAGAATTCCAATGATGGTGAGCCTGATGAGGTGATTTCAGATGGGCTGCATGTAGCTGTTTATGAAAAAACTGAAAATGGAGGATCACTCGAGGTGGTTTTCGATAAGAACAGTGTGAGTTGCGGAACTGACTCAAAGGAACAGACTCCACATGATGATGGGGTTGATCAGATGCAGGATGTTTCAGTCCGCTCAAGTACCTTTCCCAATGAGCAGACGATAAATCAGCAGAGTGAAGAAGGTCCTTCTAAAATGGATAATGGGTTTGTAGCTGAGACATTTGCTTCTGTGGTGAAGGAAGATGAATCCACCAATCCTCCCATCACAGATGGAATTCAAGAGCACCCAAAGGAAGGCAGGGGGCAGAGTCCTAGCTCTGACAGCAAGTCTGGAGTTATCAAAGATGTCGGAAAGCAATCTGTATTGGTAGAAGGTTTAGGTGACTCAGGTTCTACAGATGATGAGGACAAGACTTATAGTCAGCAAGCACCATCTGCTACTTCACGTTTTGAGAATTCGGGAGGGCCTTCTTTGCCATCTCGTCCTGCTGGCCTTGGATCTTCTGCCCCCTTACTGGAACCTTCTGCTCGCTCTCTTCAGCAACCCAGAGCAAATGACTCTGTTCCACAAAGGCAATCTCAGCATTCTGAGGAGCCTGTTAATGATGATGCAGAAGAGAATGATGAGACCCGTGAAAAGCTGCAGATGATCCGGGTTAAGTTCCTGCGTCTTGCTCACAGGCTTGGTCAAACACCACACAATGTAGTTGTTGCACAAGTTCTATACAGGCTTGGGCTAGCGGAGCAACTCAGAAGAAACACAAATCGACCTGGTGTATTCAGCTTTGATCGAGCTAGTGTGATGGCAGAGCAGCTTGAGGCTGCTGGACAGGAGCCCCTTGACTTCTCTTGTACAATCATGATCATAGGGAAGACTGGGGTGGGTAAGAGTGCTACCATCAATTCAATTTTTGATGAGGTTAGGTTGCAGACAGATGCCTTCCAACTGGGTACTAAGAAAGTTCAGGAGATAGAAGGGATGGTTCAAGGAATCAAGGTTAGGGTTATTGATACACCTGGACTTTCCTCTTCCTCCTCAGATCAGCGTCAAAATGAGAAGATTCTCTACTCAGTGAAGAAGTTCATCAGTAAGACTCCTCCAGATATTGTTCTTTACTTTGATCGGTTGGATATGCAGAGCAGGGATTATGGGGATGTACCACTCTTGCGGACTATAACTGACATATTTGGAGCATCTATTTGGTTCAATGCTATTGTTGTTCTAACTCATGCTGCTTCTGCTCCACCCGATGGCCCAAATGGTAGTCCTTTGAGCTATGAGATGTTTGTGACACAGAGGTCCCATGTTGTTCAGCAAGCAATCCGACAGGCTGCTGGTGATGTGCGGCTTATGAACCCAGTTTCCTTGGTGGAAAACCATTCAGCATGCAGGATGAACAGGGCTGGCCAGAGAGTCTTGCCAAATGGTCAAGTCTGGAAGCCACAACTTTTGTTACTTTCATTTGCTTCAAAAATTTTGGCAGAGGCAAACATGCTTCTGAAGTTGCAGGACAATCCACCTGGTAAACCTTTTGGATCTCGTGCAAGAGTTCCTCCATTACCCTTCCTCCTGTCTTCTCTTCTTCAGTCAAGACCCCAACTAAAGTTGCCAGAGGAGCAGTTTGGCGATGATGATACCTTAGATGAGGATTTAGATGAGGAATCTGACTCAGATGATGAACCAGATTATGATGAGTTGCCACCATTCAAGCGGCTTACGAAATCACAACTGGCAAAACTGAGCCGAGTGCAGAAGAAGGCATATTTTGAGGAGCTGGACTACAGGGAGAAGCTGTTCTATAAAAAGCAGTTGAAGGAGGAGAAGAAGCATCGGAAGCTAAGGAGGAAAATGGCAGAGGCAGCTAAGGATCTACCAAATGATTTCAATAATGAGAACTTAGAAGATGAAAGCAGTGGTCCTGCATCTGTTCCTGTACCCATGCCAGATTTGGCGCTGCCTACTTCTTTTGATTCTGATAACCCTAGCCACCGCTACCGTTTTCTAGATTCTTCCAGCCAATGGCTTGTCAGGCCAGTGCTGGAAACTCAGGGTTGGGATCATGATGTTGGTTATGAGGGTCTGAATGTTGAAAGGTTATTCGTAGTGAAAGATAAGATCCCAATATCTGTTTCTGGCCAGCTTACAAAGGATAAGAAGGAATGCACTCTTCAAATGGAGCTGGCAAGTTCAATTAAGCATGGTGAAGGGAAAGCAACTTCATTAGGCTTGGATATGCAGAGTGTTGGAAAGGATATGGCCTACACATTACGTGGTGAAACAAGGTTTAATAATTTTAGGCGAAACAACACAGCAGCTGGACTTTCGGTTACCCTCCTAGGGGATTCAATGTCAGCTGGCCTGAAGATTGAAGACAAACTGGTAATTAACAAACGGTTCAGATTGCTCATGAGTGGTGGTGCAATGACTGGTCGAGGTGATGTAGCTTATGGCGGTCGTCTGGAGGCAACTTTAAGGGACAAAGACTATCCTATCGGACGGAATCTGTCAACTCTTGCACTCTCTGTTGTTGATTGGCATGGGGACCTGGCAATTGGCTGCAATGTTCAGTCTCAGCTTCCTGTAGGACGAGGGACTAATGTGATTGGCCATGTAAACCTGAGCAACAGGGGGACTGGGCAAATTGGTATCCGGTTGAATAGCTCAGAACATCTTCAGATAGCACTGCTTGTGCTTGTCCCCCTTTTCAGAAATGTCAAGAGAACACTATGTGGTTCTTCTCAGTCTATGTAGCAGGTCAACTAGCCTTGGAAATATGAGAAGCTGCTGAGCAGAACTTGCAAGAAATGTCAGAAGGCTGGCTATGTGCTTTTGGCATCAACTGTGAGTAAAGCCTAGCTTCTGTGTGGCATTTTTACTTTTCTTTATGCTTTTATGAGGGTACAATTTCTGGCAGAGTCTGTTAGATGACTTAGTGGGTCTCTATTTCATCAGAGCTTACTTAGGAGAAATTGCTTGATTTTCACTTCATGCCTTTGAGGGCAAATTCTCTTGAAACTATGTACTGAAATGATAAATGATAAGCTTTAGCATTTGATTTTCTATATTATTGAGCTCTTCTTGAACTTTTACACAATCAATATCTGTTAATACTATATAAATATTTCCCCTTGGTTCTGTTCTGTCCAGGATATGACATATAGTACAATTTCTAAGTTGAACAACAATTTGGAAGTTTGCTTGTTTTATCATTATTGATGACTAACTGTTTAGGGATTTTCTGAAGCTTGACTGGAAGACCATTTAGGACCATATCATTGTGTTTTTTCCTATCTATTTATATATCGACAAAAACTACTACTCAGAATATAAACTTATATGGCCTAGAATGAGTTCTGTATATCTGAGTAGAATGGTGTGTTTGAATTTCAACGAGGCAATGGCATATGATGCTTATCAAGTCATTGCAGCCATATAGCTAGCTTTTAAAGATACTCAAGGTGGATGAGAATTTAAGGATAAATAAAGTTCATTTCTTCTTTCTCTTTGGAGGTGTGGAAGACTTTTTTCAGAAGAACAAAGGTAAGATTGACAAAAGAATGAATGGAGCATTTAGTATTTCAAACCAATCTTTTCTTAGCAATTTTGCTCTCAGTTTTGGATTTTTTTTTTTTTTTAATGTCACAATGCCACGGGAGGAAACTTTACACCAACATGATGTGGGAAACTACTTAGGCATGCATGTATTGGGATTTGGATTTAGGAATTATATATTAGTATAATTGGTAGAAGGTTAAACTATATTTGGACTTTTTGAAGGTTGGGATGTAAAATAGATGTTGCTGGTCTTTTCTTGATTTGTATAAAATAACTTGTGAAGTGGTTTTAAACTAGTGTTTTCTTGTCTCAGACTATAAATTTTTATAAGTTCCAGATTCAGTTATTGAGGATTGAGATGTGAAATGGAACAGATTTAGGAAAGGAAATTGAAGGAATATATGGGCTGATAGCTTTCACTACTATTAACAGGCAAATGAAAGAGTAGTGGGGACCCCAGTTAAATGCCTGGAGATCATCACCTTGAATTTTTACTAAGAGACATTAGCTAGAATAAAGGAAGTTGAAAGCAACATGAGCTTCTTGCTGTCAAGGTTTCACTTCAAGTCTGGCCTAAGTCTAGGTCCTAAAGGAACTAAAAATTTTCCTAACCTAAAGGAATTAAAATTTTTTTTAACCTAATATATTATCAAAGTTACTTTGTAGACTATTATTTCCGTGCAAAAGAGGACAATGGGCCTGTTTTTGGCAAGAGAAAATGAAGCCTCAGACTAGGCCTATTTCAGACAAAAACATTTTTTACTTTATTTAAATGGGCCTTGGAGGTTTCACTAAAAGAATTCCTAGATAAGTCTCTACAATTATATTAGATTCTTGATTCCACTCTCATGACAAGCACATATAAATCTTTAGACTGATCTTAGGTTCAGTTGTTAGGGGATTAAAGATTTTCTGAACTAATATAGTATCAAACTGGAAATTTTTCAGACAATTTTCACGCAAAAAAATATGACTCATAAGCCCTGTTTTTGGCAGAAACATCGTGCTGGAGTAGAGGTCAGAACAGGACCCTAGTCCAAGAAAAACAATTCCATATACTTGTCATTATATGTCTCTTTTTGTGGAATTGTACGCTTGCTGGTAGAGGTTGAATATAACTATGATCTAGCCAATTCCATCAATCAAAGTTGTTTGAGAATTAATTACTCTTAAACTTGGCCCTTGCCTCATCTGCCCATAATCTTTCCTCAGGTCTCACCTCGTGCCTCTCTTGTTCTCTCTTCCATCCATCCTCTCCTGGTCATCATTCCTTGTCCCATATATGGCTGCTTGCCTCCCGGTCTCTGATGACTGCATTGTGGAACCTCACACAAATTGAAGGGGGCTCATTGATATGATATCCAAAGTTACCAATATGTGTGTGTGTGTGTGTGTGTGTGTGTGTGTACATGTATATATGTATGTGTGTGTGTGTGTGTATATATCTGAAAGTTACAATTAGACGATCATTATCTGCTGTCAGTGGATAATGCACAATTTGTTCTAAGAATGATATTTAAAATAAAAAATATATATATATCTTATTACCCTAGATTTATAAATAAAAAAAAAGACATCTGTCAGTATTAGGACAACATCATACTTGCCATGAGATCGGCTCTTTTGGCTGGTTCAATTAGTTGTTGATCTCACTTGTTATGGTGCCATGCCTAGGCTAATCTCGACTAGATTGTTGTATGCAACAGCACTACATGGAAAATAAAAAGGAAAAAAGTGTCAGTCTTTTTTGTGGACTCTAAGAAAGTATAGTGAAGTGTAGGGCGTTGAGTAATTCTTTAGAAGGATCAAGAGGCATTGTGAGAATGATTGACCATAGTTAACCAGCCATTGATAGTAGTAGTTGAACTTAACATTGCCCTAATATGCTTTCATTGTATAATTATTGATAGTTTAGGCCTTATTTGGGCACTATGGGATTGAGGCTAATCATATAAGATTTAACAATCTCAAGGGTAAAACTCCAGTAGAGATGGGAATGAGATGTTTGGATGATTAAACTTAAGGGTGTTTAACCTTTAGGAATATGAAAATAATGAGCTCAAGAGGACATTATTTTTATCCCACCATCATTGGGCTCCACTTCTCCACCAACCTACAACCCTCCACTCCCCGTGATGCCTCCCCGAATTCCTTCTCCTTGTTGCATAGAGACTGTTACCCAACGGGGGATGTCGGCGTATTGCTCCTTGACGAGGTTGCGGAAGGGGGTCTTGCTGGTGAGGAGCTCAAGGAGGAGGACACGGAAGCTATAGACATCGGAGTGCAGGTGAAGGAGCAGGAGCGGGGCTGGCAGGTCTTGAGGGTATGGTAGAAGAGGAAGGAGATGGGGACATGGTCGTCGTCATCGGTGGAGGGTAGGAGGGAGGGGATGAGGCTGTGGACAGTGAGGCAGGACTCAGCCTTCTTGATGTTGTTGTCGAAGCTGCCATAGAGGCTGCGGTCACCGGAGATGATGATGAGGGTGATCTTTTTGACAGGGTGGACCTTGGTGAGGGGGGTGTCAATGTCCTCGTTCTGGAGCTGCTTGTGGATATTGTAGAGGACCTCAACGAGGGTCTCAGAGAAGGGGCAGCTACCGGCGATGGCCTCCTAGGCACCCAGCAGACCTTGGCAACAGTGACGAGCTTCGTGGCCT
The DNA here is from genome assembly GCF_000442705.2 of Elaeis guineensis. Taxonomy (NCBI): domain Eukaryota; kingdom Viridiplantae; phylum Streptophyta; class Magnoliopsida; order Arecales; family Arecaceae; genus Elaeis; species Elaeis guineensis. Next base: position 7,675,448 of record NC_025996.2, on the reverse strand, counting down.
TGGTGATCTATGCATAAGCTTGGCCATATGTGACACCGCATTCCACCGATAGTCTACCTGCTTGGGTGCACGACAAGTATTTGGTGATTTGTTGCACAGACACTAGTTGTACTGTGTTTGCATAAACTCGCTTTGTGGTGCCCACTTTAGCTGCTTAACTGTGTGTTGCATCCTGTGTGAGAATTGTGTTTGCATAAATTTGCTTTGTGTGCCCACTTTAGCCACTCAACAACCACCTGTTGCATTGTGAGTTCCTTATAGGATGCTTCTAGAGTATCTTGTGTATATTGGCCTCATTGCATCATAACATTTAATAGAATCATCGCTCTGCTATGGATGTTGAACTTACTAATTCAATTTACTATCTGAATGCCGTAGTGCTTTTTTATTGAAATGGTATGGTATCGATAAGATGGTATGTACAAAATTGACATAAAAAAGAATGGAAATTATTATGTTCATCAATATTCTAACATACGCAAAGATATATTCACTTCTTCTTGAAATGAATTATTTTGTAATTATAAAGATTTGTATGCTATTCTAATAATGATAGGTTTGTTATGGGAAGTGAGAGGAGGGGAAGAGGAATAAAGGAGGGAGAGGAAATCCTAATTCAGCATCCAAATATAGGATAGGAATGCTCATTGTTGTTCTGGATGTTCATTGTCTTGTATGTTGGTATTTTGGTTATACATACGATGGCAAAGTTTGCTGAATCGGTACCGCTGGTCGATCGAACGGCCAATCGGTGGTACGGTTCGGTATGGTTTCATACTGTACCGAACCGACGATCCGAATCGGAAAAAGAAAGAGAGAAATAAAGAGAGAAAGAGGAAGAAAAAAAAAGAGGGAGGGGAGGAGCCGGTGGGGCCGTCGGACGGCTTCCGACTGGCCGTCGTGGTCGTCGGAGGGTGCTGTCCACGTGCGCGGCGCCGCAAGTGTGAAAGAGGGGCATCGTTCCTATTTCGTAAATTTTTTTAAAAATATGATTTTAAGTGAAGTCGACAAATGATTTGCCGGCTTCACGATTTTTTTTTTTTTTTAAAAAAATTCTTAAGTCGGTGTTGGGTATAAAATATTCCTAGTCGAAGTTTGTAAAAGACCGATCCTTCCAGAGCTTTTCTGGCTTCCGACCTTGTGTGGCGTCTTTTCGAACTCCCTCAATCGTCCGAGCTTCCATAATGCCATCCGGGCTTCTCTAATCATGAGTTTCTCCATTCATCCATCGGATTGCTCCAAACCCCTCTGAACTCCGCTATCGGTCGATTTTCTACAATGATCGACTATTTGCGAAATTCCTTCCAGATTTCTTCCGGCCACGGACGAATCTACTCCGAACTTCTTTCGGACTTCGTCAGTGTCCGACCTTCTCCGACAACGGATTTCTACAGTAATCAGATTCCATCCAAGTTTCTACGGTGGTCGACCACCTTTTGGATTCCATTCGAGCTCCTACGAGAATCAGATTTCAGCCGAACTACTACAAACGGTCTACTCCGATCTTCTACTACGAGCGGTCTACTCCGAATTTTACTACGAGCGGTCTACTCCGGATCTCTACTGTAAGCGAATTTCATCCGAGCTTCTACTGTAAACAAATTTCTTCCGAACTTCTATTACAGGCAGACTTTAGTCGAGCTCCTAAAGTCGACGGATCCCAGACGAGCTTCTATAACGGGATAGGCTCCACCGGCAGATCACTGCTCCGAGCTCCCACGACAACCGATCTTCGATTGAGCTTCTACAATAAGCGGCCTCCTTTCAGCCTTCTTCAAGAATCGGACTCCGTCTGAACTTTCATATGGATGGATTTCGGATGAACTTCTACAACAGACGGGCTCCAGCAGCTGGATTTCTACAACGGTCGATCGCCTCCGGTGTTTGCCGAACCTCCCCAGCCATCAACCTTCAATAGCGTCAGTCGGATTTCAACAACGCCATCCGAACTTCCACAGGATCCCCCAGACTCCTCCAGCGGATGAACCTCCCCAACGCCATCCGAAGTCCACCGCCGGCCGACCCTCTATCAGATTCCTCATGAAATCGAACTTTCCCAACAGAAAGTCTCCATCCGGACTTCTACAACAGATGACTCCCGCCTGCAGCATCAGCGCTCTAGGCACCCAACAACAATAGACCCGTCAGCAACTTTGAAAACATCCGAGCTTCTCCTGGATCGACGAGACAGAGAGCTATTCCGCTCCATCAGACATCCCAGCCGAGCTTCAGCCGACAGATCCGAACTCTGACAAGTCACAATAATGGCCACTACCCTACTCCACTCTCTGTAATGGATTTTACATGGCTCCACCACTCTCTGGCAAGTCGTGACAACGGACACCACTCCACTCTCCGTAACAAACTCTACGTGGTCCTGAACGGCCTTCTGACGTCACTACTCTCCGTAACAAACTCCGCGTGGTTTTGAACGGCCCACTACCAGACGGTTACAGACGTCGCTGTCAATCAGTTACGCCTCCATCTATAAAAAGGACTCCCAGATACATTCTTCTCTAAGTTCTAAACTCTATCTCGAAACTCTGTCAAAATCTCATTTGAGCACTTCATTTCTGTTGAAGCAGAGTACTGACTTGAGCGTCGGAGGGTCTTGCGGAGCACCCCTAATTTCGGTTTAGACTTTCCTTGCAGGTCCCGACGGCGGCCGTGGTCATCTCAACTCCAGCTTCTCCGACGTCGGTGGAATTCTGCACCAACAGAATTGGCGCTAGAAGAAGGATGTGTATGTCTTCGCAGTACCCTTGTTCTTAAAGGAGTGCCCAATGGAACTGTCTCCGGTCATCTTCTTCGACATTTTCTCCTCCTCCTCCTGCCAGATCTTCACCTGATGCCTCTCCGAAAGGCATCCACCAGGCGATTCACGGCCTCCGCGGTCAGATCTCAGCGAGCTCCGTAAGCTCCGGCCACATCTCCAGTTTTTCAAGCTCCTCTTTCGACAACGGCAGTCGGCATGGAGCAGTTTGACTTGCTGGTTCAGCAGGTCAGGGGCCTCACCGAAGCAGTGCAGGCCATGCAGCGGCAGCTGCAGGCATCATTGTGGTTGGAAAGAGCATCGTCGGAATTTCAAAATCCGACGATCGGACGGGCCACTTGGGCAAGTCGCCCCGTCTTCCCCTGAAAGGGGAAGCAGATGGTGGAGAGCCCTCTGTCCGATCATTATTCCATCCTCAGAGGGTCCCTACCTCCATTCTACCAGAAGACCCTCGAGACTCGCAATCGAGAGGGCCTCCTGGATCAAAGATCTCAAGAAATGAATCGGCGGATCGAGGAGCTCATCAGACGAGGTCGGCTTGACAGATTCATCCGACGTCGACCTGAGGGTAAGGAGGTTGGCCGAGGGCCCTACCACGGCCAGAGCCGCCAAGGAGGGAGGAACAGCCTGAAGATCGGCCTCCAATCGGGATCATCAGCACCATCTCTGGAGGATCCTGACGGGGAGCAGCCAGTGGATCGGCTGTACCACCCAAGCGGCAGAAGATTGAAGAGTCATAACCTTTACTGAAGAAGATACCCAGGAGGTTCAATTCCCACACAATGATGCGGTTGTAGTTTCTTTAAATATTGCTGACTATGATGTATGCAGCATTCTTATTGATAGTAGAAGCTCGGTCGATATTCTGTTTTATGACACATTCTCGAAAATGTTCATTCGGATGATCGATTAGGACCGATGAACTACCTGTTGGTACGGTTCACTGGCGATGCTGTGCCAATAGAAGGGGTAATAACTTTAATCGTGGTTGCAGGCCGGTACCCAAAGCAATCAAGAGCGCAGGTAGATTTTCTGTAGTAAGGGTGCCGTCTGCCTACAACGCAATACTCGGTCGATCCACCTCAACACCCTTCGAGCTGTGGTGTCGACCTACCACTTGAAGCTGAAATTTTCTACTAGCCAAGGAGTCGGAGAGGTCAGAGGAGATCAAGCCCTGGCAAGACACTGCTACAACATAGCCCTTCAGAGAAAGGGACAGTCCGACCCCTGTCCGGTTGATGGATTGGACACTCGCGATGACCTTACTGAAGAATGGGGTGAGCCGATTGAAGATCTTGTCTCAATTCCTTTGAACGATGGGAATGAGGAACATGTAGTGAAGATCGGCTCTAACCTAGGAGAAGAGGTACGGACACAGCTCATTAATTTTCTACAAAAGAATGCGGATGTTTTCGTTTGGGTCCCGACGGACATGCCAGGGATTGATGCGGGAGTCATGGAGCACCACCTGGCTGTTGATCCAAACATCGGCCGACGAAGGAAAAAATCCGAAGTCATGCACGAAAAGCAAGTGGCAATAGCTGAGGAAGTTGATAAACTCCGGAAGGTCGGGTTCATCAGAGAAGTCAACTACCCGAACTGGGTCTCCAATGTGGTTCTTGTCAAAAAGACGAACGGCAAGTGGAGGATGTGTATAGATTTCAAAAAGCTAAACAAAGCCTGTCCGAAGACAGTTATCTCTGTCCATAATTGATCAATTAGTGGATGCAACCTCGGACCATGAGCTTCTCACTTTCATGGATGCATTTTTCGGCTACAATCAAATCAGGATGGCACCGGAGGACGAAGAAAAAATCGCTTTTATTACTAATCATGGTCTTTATTGTTACAGGGTCATGCCTTTTGGCCTCAAAAATGCAGGGGCGACCTATCAATGGCTGGTAAAGAAGATCTTCAAAGAGCAGATCGGCCGCAATATGGAGGTCTACGTGGACGATATGCTTGTGAAAAGCAAATCCACAAAGAACCATATCGTCGACTTTGAGGAGACTTTCAGCGTCCTTCGAAAATATAAGATGAAGCTGAATCCGGTCAAGTGCGCTTTCGGAGTGACCTCAGAAAAATTCTTGGGCTTCATGGTGTCGGGGTGCGGGATCGAGGCAAATCCAAAAAAGATTCGTGCCATCCAGAAAATGACCGTCTCGAAGTCAATAAAGGAAGTTCAGCGCCTTACTGGGAGAATTGTAGCTCTGAATCGTTTCGTCTCAAGGTCGGTCGAGCGATGCCTGCTTTTCTTTCAGACCCTCAAGTAGTCGAAGAACTTCTGTTGGACCACCTAATGTCAGCAAGCATTCGAAAAATTAAAGAGCTACATCGGCTCACCCCGCTGTTGGCAAAGCCCGAATCCGGAGAGGAGTTGTTCCTGTACCTGGCGGTCTCCCCTGTGGCTCTCGTAGTAGTCCTGGTTAAAGAAGAAGTAAAAGTTCAACGATCGATCTACTACATTAGCCGAGTATTGAGAGACGCCGAAATCAGATATACTAAGTTAGAGAAACTAACCTACGCCTTGTTGATTGCAGCTCGAAGATTCCGATCTTACTTTCAAGGGCACACCATAATATTGCTCACCGACCAACCGATCAAAGCAGTTCTGCATCGAGCGGATACTTTCGGAAAGATAACGAAATGGACAGTCGAGCTCACGGAATTCGACATCAACTATCAACTCGGCCGGCGATTAAAGCTCAGATATTAGCAGACTTCATAGTGGAGTGCACTATTTTGGAAGAGATCAAACTTGAACAAGGTGAAGCCGACAACTCAGGGCTCCAGTTGAATTCTCCTGAAGAAAGAACGGATCTCTCTGATGGTTTTTGGGCTCTCTACGTGGACGGTTCCTCCAACATGTCGGGCGCAGGCACGGGCCTGATTTGGTTAATCCAGAAGGAATTATTGCGGAGTACGCGCTGTGCTTCGAATTTCCTGCGACAAATAATGGAGCAAAATATGAAGCTCTGATTGTAGGATTGAGGATCGCCAAAGAGTTAGAAGTAGATCGGCTCCAAGTCTACAGTGACTTCCAATTGGTGGTGGGACAGGTCAGCGGAAACTATGAAGCTCGGGAGGACAGTATGGTCAAGTATCTCGAAAAGGTGAAAGAGATCGTCCCTGCCTTCGGTAGCTTTGACATCAAGCAGATTCCAAGAGCAGAAAATATCAGGGCCGACTTTCTCTCCAAGTTGGCTACACTAGTTCCGGCTGAACTGCCCAAGAAAGTCTTCTTCGAGGTTCTGAAGTGCCCGGGTACGGAAGAACCGCAGCTTGTGATGGAGATCAATCATGAACCCAGCTGGATTGACCCACTGGTTGCATACCTCAAGGACGGGGTTCTTCCTCCTGATGCAAAAAAATTCGGAAGCTTAGGAACCAGGCCTTCCGATATATTCTTTATAAAGGCAAGCTGTAAAAAGTTGTACTCTTTGCCCCTTTTGAAATATCTCCGGCCTTTTGAGGCCGACTCGCCTTGTGGGAGGTACATGAGGGAGTCTGCGGAAGTCACCTAGGGGTCAGATCTTTATCCCACAAGCTGCTCCAACAAGGCTATTACTGGCCTACCATGCACCACGACTCCATCGAATATGTCAGAAGGTGTGATCAGTGTCAGAGATATGCAAATATCCAAAGGCAATCTGCCTCCGAACTTACACCCTTGAGTGCCCCATGGCCGTTTGCACAATGGGGGATAGATATCCTCGGGCCTTTTCCCATGACATCTGACAGTGAAGTTCCTCCTGGTGGCAATTGACTAATTCACCAAGTGGATCGAAGCTGAACCTTTGGCAAAAATTACAGAAGCTAAGGTGCAGAACTTCATTTGGAAGTCGATTGTCTGTAGGTTCGGCCTATCCAGAACTCTCATTACTGATAACGGGCGATAATTTGCTGGGGCAAGGTTTGCTGAATTTTGTGAGGACCTAAATATCTCCTACAACTTCGCGTCAGTAGCCTATCCGCAAGCAAACGGTGAACCCGAGGTTACTAACAGGACTCTGCTGCAAGGGATCAAGGCGAGACTTGAAAGAGCAAAGGGAACTTGGGCAGATGAGCTTTATCATGTGTTGGGGCATACCGAACTACCAAAGACTGCCCACAGGGGAGACCCCCTTTGTCTTAGCCTTCGGAACAGAAACCATAATCCGATCAAACTCAAATCCCATCGGACGTGAGTTGTGGCATTCGACGAGTAGCGCAACTCACAAGATCTCAAGCCAATCTCGACTTATTAGAAGAGAAGCATGAGACAGCTCAAGTTCGAATGGCTGCCTACAGGCAGAAGGTGGCCCGCTACTACAAATCTCGGGTCAAGAGCAAAGCCTTCAGAGCGGGGGATTTAGTACTTCGGCGAGCCGCTGTCTCACAACCTCAGAATCAAGGAAAACTCGCCCCTAATGGGAAGGCTCGTATGAAGTCAGGGAGGTGGTTCGGTCCGGAACATACTATTTGAAAGAGCTCGGAGGAGCAACCTTCCGCGACCATGGAACTCGAAAATCTACGGATGTATTACCAATAATTTTGTCTTAAATAAAAGTTCTTTCATATTTGCATATCTTTTCTTTTGGCATGAACTCATAAACGACAGGAGTAGCTCCTTCCGACAATCGAAACTAAGCGTGTTAGGAACAGGAGGAGGACCTCGTCCTAACACGAGCCAAGTCGAAGGTCGGTTACTTAAAGATCGGATGGGGGGAGAGGCCCTACAATGGCCTTATGTGCCCCACAGCCATGTAGGAACAGGAGAGAACCTCTCCTAACATGAGCAAAGTCGAAGGCCGGTTATTTAAAGACCGGATGGGGAGAGGCCCTTACAACGCCCTTATGTGCCCACACCATGTTAGGAAAGGAGAACCTCATCCTAACATGAGCAAAGTCGAAGGCCCGATTATTTAAGATCGGATGGGGGAGAGGCCCTTACAACGGCCCTTATGTGCCCCCACAGCCATGTTAGGAACAGGAGGAGAACCTCGTCCTAACATGAGCAAAGTCGAAGGCCGATTATTTAAGATCGGATGGGGGGAGAGGCCCTTACAACGGCCCTTATGTGCCCCCACAGCCATGTTAGGAACAGGAGGAGAACCTCATCCTAACATGAGCAAAGTCGAAGGCCCGATTATTTTAAGACCGGGATATGAAGGGAGAGGCCCTTACAACGGCCCTTATGTGCCCCCACAGCCATGTTAGGAAACAGGAGAACCTCATCCTAACATGAGCAAAGTCGAAGCCTGATTATTTTAAAGAC